>NW_020447530.1:889131-942481 GCF_003343035.1 Apteryx rowi | reverse complement strand
TCTCTTCTCTTCTCTTCTCTTCTCTCTTTCTTTTTTTCCCCCCATTAGCATCTAGACCAAAGCAGCGTTTAGGCATTTCATTAACGTTATTATAAGAAACAACTACATCTAACTCCTCAGAAGTACTCCATAGCTTGTCTCTCCAACACATACTGATGCTCAGATGATTTCAAGCTCTCAAAATATTCTTTTTAGCTTTCAAAGTTTTCAGCATTCAACTATGTCATTGTCTTGAACCCCCCAGATCCTTTGGTGCGGTAAATCTTGGTTTTCAAAGCCAGACATGAAAAATTCCTGGACATTGCCAATTACCTAATTACATCTTCTCCAACTCTTTCCAATAGTTTATACCRGAGAGATTTCTTGTGTGCCGAGCCATGCTGTGAACAAACTGCGGTGCATTGTTATGTACAATGCTATTGGAAAGATAATACGGGAAGATTTATATAAAAATATGGAATAACGGCAAGTATGCATCTCAAAAGAGGCTTGTCAGTGTCGAGCTTGTAGGGAACAACCAAGATTTAGTACAAGTAACAAGAACTGAAACATAAGTGAAATAGGAGATACCCAAATACTATATTTGGCTGCAAAACATATAGGACAACCTGGGCCAACCTTTCCAGCCATATGTCACAGTTCTTGGCTCCCTTACAGATATAACAGTTTGTGAGGTCACACAGTGACCGAATCACTGACATATCTAACCTAAAAATAAAAATATAAAAATATGTATTTTTTGTTATTAAACCAGACTTTTTTATAAATCCACACACAGTTGCATTGGCACAATGGCAGTGGCACATAAAAAGGACCTAGGACTGAGCACTAAGAGGTGAAGTAGAAAGGAGAAGGGAGAGGAATGTGAATGAGCTCTGCCCCCGAAGAAAATATTTGTATAAAAACAGGCTCCGAAAGAAGTAACTAGTTCCAAAAAACAATTCCGTATTTTCTTAAGTTAAAGGTGTTATTGATTAACAGAAGCATTCATCTCCTGCGAATAGGTTCAAACTCAAGGCTTTTTTTTTTTTTTGAGAAGATTAAATACCACACTGCAACTTCATTCCTGCCTTTGCTAATACATACTTTCCTCTTTGCTTCCTAAATAATGCATCCTTACATTCGGTTAAAGGTAGAGCATTTACAAAAGCATAAATTTGCCCTGAGAACTATTTTTTGGAGATTATGTCTGTAGTAAATTCGTATAATGTTCCATGTGAGTTGTTCTTTGGGTGCTTTTTGGTTTTATGGTGTTTGAATGATGGTGTCCTAACTCTACTCTCTACCATATGTAATACATTTACAGCTTGCAATTTAATATTTTATTAAATGTACCAGGTTCACAGTTCCCAGAGCTTGTATGTTTTTTCCTTTAAAATATAACATAAAAGAAAATAGAATTGAAATTAAAACAATGCAGACATTATAAAAACCTCTATAAATATATTCTGGATTTCTATGGCTATTACCTCATTTTACACTTTAGACTTATCTTTGGGTGACAGGAAGCAGAAATCCTGAAATGGTTTATTTAGGCTGAAAATCTTATTTTAATAAAGTTTTGCTGGGAAGAAGTAAACAAATGTTATTAACTTCCACATGAATCACAGGTATGAAGTAAACAGTGAGTTTCAGTTTGCAAATTTCAACCATATGTAAGAAGGTGACTGACGAGTGGAAGAATAAACGTGACCTTTTTTTGCATTATTTTTGAAGTTGCCCCAAAGAGTCCCTCCACTCCCCAAAAGTAACTTTGCAAAGAAATCCGCATATTCACCCATTCCAGACCGAGGACCATGAATGACAGCAACTGCCTGGACAACCAGCATGTTCATGCAGAACTCAGAAGTAGGAGAGAAAAGGAGACCTGACTGCTCAAAGGCACAGCGAGCTCTAACTGAGAGTCCAAAGAAGCACATGGAACTGCATCAATGCAAACCACTGAAAATCTCATCATTAAAGAAAAAAAAAAACCACAAATACTTGACTAGATTAAACTGCTTTTGAAGAGATTGCCAGCACCAGCGGTTTGTGCGCAGCATGGACAAGAGGCCGGTGCTCGCGGTTTAAAGGAATGCTTCACGCGAGCGATGCACAGCGCTGCAGGAGGGGACGACCGGGGCTGCCAGCCTGAAAGCAGACGGGATATTCATTCATTCCGGGACGGACAAAGTTGTACACGCCAGCGTGGTGCCACCAGCAGCAGTATTAGCGCTGAGAGAAGAACCAGAGAAAACGGCAGGTGTTTACCTGCCACAAGGTAAGACATCTGCGTTATTGTGGTGAAACAACCAATCCAAGAGAATATACTAAAACCGAGCTGGTCATGTACAAATAGGAAGAAATGCTTTGGATTATTTTTCCTGAGATGTGTTCCTTTATATTCCTTTTTATTATCTTCACTGAAGTTTGTTTGCCACATTTTTCCCTCACATTCAGCTTGGTGAGGTCCTTCTGAGGACCTTGACGTTGGCATGGCATCTGAGCACCCAAAGGAGCTCATCATCATCTGCTCAGGGTGTTGAAGTCTAGCTGGTGGCTGGATACGAGTGGTGATCCTCAGGGGTCAATACTGCTAAATACCTTCATGGGCCACCTGGTCGAGGGGATGGCGAGTGCCCTCAGTGCGTTCAAGGGTGACGGCAGGTTGGGGGGAGCCGTCAGTGCACTGGGGAGAAGGTCTGCCATTCAGAGGGACCCCATGAAGCTGGAGGAATGGGCCAATACAAATCTTATTAAGTTAAGCAAAGAGGAGTGCAAAGTGTTACGCTTGGGATGGAAAAAGCCCATGCAACAGGACAGGACAGGAGAGGAGAAGGCGAAGGAGGGATTTAATTACTGTCTTCAATTCCCTACGGGGTAGCTGTAGAGGAGGCAGAGCCAGACTCTCCTCAGATACGCAGTGTGGCAGGAAAAGAGGCCACGGGCACAAGCTGCAACAAGGGAAACTTCTACGAGGCTAAAGAAAAAAGAAATTCTTTGCCACAGGAGTGGTTGGTAGGTTACTCAGAGAGACACTGAAATCCCCATCCCGAAGATTTTCAGAACTTGACTGGACAAGTCCACCTGAGCTGGCTTTGAAGCTGGACCTGCTCTGAGCAGGAGTTTAGACTAGACACCTCCGYGGGACCCTTCCAACCTAAATTATTCTGAGATTCACGTTTTAGAGTGAAAAGATGAGGACAGGGTGCAAATTTAAGGGAAGAACCGAAGTCTGGGCCTCACCCTGGGGTAACGCGGCTCTGTGGCTGCCAGGACGGGACTTTGCAACCCCACGTCAGCACGGGAGATGACCTGGGGCTTGCTCTTATGGCGCCGCAGCGCTGGCTGGGGCATGGGACACGCACTGACTGACGCACTGACAGAGACGCCATGCACTGAGGAAACCAGATTAAATCCAGAGAGAAGTTTTCCCTTGATTTTGGGGACAAATTCCTTGACAATGCAGTCTGTTAAACTGAGGGTTAGTCAGGACATGGGAAAAGATTGAAGCTTTTATGATTTTGTAAGAAGATTGAGTTAAATAATCAATAGCTTTTCAGGGACCTTTCCAAATTGTCTGATGAACACAATTCGATAATAATAAGTCGTAATGCCTGTGTTTCTCTGTACTCTCATCTGAAAACTCCATCATTTATTCATAACCTTTTTTATCCATGTGTATTAAAGTTATTATCTGCAATATCTGGTTAATGGATCCCAACAGTTTTCTGAAGCACTCCTCCTCATTCTTTTCACATCCAAATGAATTTCTTTGTTTGTTTAAGTCTGTCCTCTCAAGAAATCCCTCATGCCCACCGTGCCGAGCCTGCTGTTCCCTCAACACTTTCATGAGTGCCACCGCTCCTATTATTTCCCATCCTTTGTGAAACTGGCATTCAAGGCAAGATTGACAATCTCAGCGCGAAAGAGGCAACAATAGTAAAGAGCTGGAATCGGAGATACGGGCTTTTCTTAAATTATTTTTGGAATTTGATGGCCTGTATCTCTTGCAGCATAAACACGCACATTCAGAAGGCTGTAGCATGAAAGCCCTTTGCATATTTTTTAATCACAAAATGAGGCAGACGTAGCAGGGCCCCCACCAGCTTTTGCCACTGTCAATGTTGACTTGAGCGCTGTCTCATCTCCTTGGGGTAGAGAGTCAGTTCCAGCCAGTAAACCTCAAGCCTAGGTGTGTAAATAGCACAGGGCTTAAGTTAATGACAGTGTTCACTCTTATTTGTAGATCTCCCTTCCAAGAGAGGAAGTAATCACATTTGCCTCTTAAATAGGGTGGGAAAGAAGAGGACTGAGCAAGCATAGAGAATTAAAAATAGTGGTGGGTGGCTCAGTGTTACTTGCAGTTCTTGTTAATGATAAAAGYGTCCTTGATTCAAAGAGCTTCTCCTCATTCTCCCAGGGAATGAGGAAAATTAAAGTGATAGGAAGGTGAAAAGCTCTCCACTGCGTGCCATCACGCTGGAGCTCAACAGTGTTAGCAGTGACGCTGACCTTAAGGAAAAGGAGGTGAAGGAATGACTGAAAGGCGAGAGACACCGTCATTCTGGGCGAGAACTTGTCTTTGCTGGGGCTTTTCCTCCTCGTTTGCAGTGACAGCCTTCTGCTGACTCTTATTTCCCTAGAAAAGCCACTGCGCTTCCCTCCGCATGGTGGGGCGTGCATGGGATGCCCGTGGTGGACTGTGGACAACCCTGCAGAGAGAACGACCTGGAGCCGCTTGCAACGCTTTTCACATATATGTATATGGGCATATCTATATAGTTATGTGCTATACCATGGGCATTAAAAAAATCGCTTTCAGAAATTGCAAAGGACTGGACTGGACAACCAGACAGTTCTTGATGGCTCTGCACCACTGTGCCCTGTACTTACACCCAAACTTGCACCCATTTGTTGCATTATTTATTGCATTATTAGTGTTGTCTGTTATGGTTGCAGTGCTCTTCCCTAGGCAGCCATCTGGAAATGCAGTAAGTTATAAAAAGAGAGAGAGAGAGAGGAAAATATTCAGGCAAAATCGCTTGACTTTCAGAAAAATGCCAAATCTGCAAATATTTCTTTAACCCCCGACATACCTTCTGAAATGATGCCCTGATACCGTATGGGAGTTGTAGTTTTAGCGCTCCGACAAGAGTCGCTGGTGAAACGGTGTCTGAGCTTGGAGATGCTCCTCTCCGTGTCCATCACCACCGCAGGTGCCACGGGCAGCCGACCACGGCTGGGGACTCTGCACCGGCCACTCGACCCGCCGAGAAGACCTGCAATATGGGGCAAGTAAACTTTAAAACCAAGAATGAAGATATGTCAGTTTTTCAGAATTAAAACATTTTGGAATTGGGGTGAAATTATAATCAAATTTCTGATAAAAAATAAGAATTTCCAGTAAGACATCTACTCAAAAACAAAAAAAAAGTTTATTCAAAAGGTAAATTTTCTGTTTAAAGGCATTTTTGTTGGATAACTTCTGGCTAACCACACCCTGAAGCTGTTATTCCATCAAAAAGCCAGTGAAAGATGATGGAAGCTTTGGCCGGCACTGCTGGGGGAAATACTCGGGAGTTGGCAATCCAGCATTAACTAGAAAAATGCTATAATTTTTGCAGTATGTTTTGAACACAAAGTGGTTCACTAGCTTTTGTGGCTGATGCTTGTGGTTACAGACATATTGTTTTCCCACACTATTATTTCTCCATCACAACCTCACGAAATAAAATGTATTTTTACTGCTGAAAGTAAAGAATAAGGCACGCTGCAAACTGAGTGCCAAATATGAAAAAAAGAAACATCTGGAAAATACCTAGACTAGAAAATAGTCAGAAAAGAGGTTTTGTTTCTCATTTTTTTAACATACATTAGGTGTGAATCGTGAGTGGCATTTAACTGCAGCATTGCGCACGGGATTCGAAAACGCTGTGCAGAACATTATCAATTCTCGGGGAAACAGATGGAAATAGGCTGTGAAAAAATACTGTGTGGAGCAGACAAATGGCCTAGAAAGCGCGAAAAAAACACTTGGAAATAGCACATTTGTAAGTTCTTCATATTGTTTGATTTATTTACTTCACAGTTTATATACTATAAGGCTAGATACGGCTATAAGGGCTATTGATGGTTCTGACGGCATTAAAATAATTGACTGATAGCAAAGCTCTGAAGAAAGCAACAGTTTGGGTATACTTCATAGCTGATGGCAACCATAATTATACAGTTATGCATTCGTTTTTTCACTTTTTTAATTTCCCGATAATTTTGTGTGCGAATTGTTGACCAGCTCCTAGAACCGAGCTATCTATTAAAACTCCTTTTCCCCCGGGAGTGCATGGTTGTGCAGCTCATCTCAGCAGCGCAGCGGGCCCCACGTTGCTGATGTATAGCCATGGAATAAAAACATAGTCTCCGCTCAAGGATCAAAAACCAGATAATTAAACCAAAGCAAGGGGCATAGGGCAGCAGACGAGGAGAACCAGAAAACACCAAGAGAGCGACCTCAAGCACAACAGACTGTTAAATCTCTTGCAAAGAGGGAAATCGAGGAGGGTAAGAAATTACACTTAGAGGCTGGTGCTAGGAGCAGAACCAGGGCAGGTGGGGTGGAAGGGGTAAAGCATAAACCTGCCTCCGCTGAAAATTCATCTGAGGGTTGATAGTGGTTGGCTAGTGGAAGAGGTGTCTAACGCCGCAGGTTTGACCCAAATGGCTGAACTATATTAACGTTCTCATAAGACACATCACTACAAACACCCTTGAGTTTTGTGCAGCGTACCATGATCCGGCTGTTGCCTAACTATTGATTTCCTCAAACAACCCAAAATAGGTTTAGGGAAGGGCGGCGCGGCGGCTCGTGCGCTCCTGCTGTTCCGGCAGCCTTGGTGCACCCCAAAACGACGCCCGACGCCAGGGGAAACTTTACGGCTAAAGGGGAAGGTTGAAAGTCCTCGTGTTAAAGGAGGGGCCAGAGAGCGGCGACGTCTCGGCCACGGCTCCGCTCGTCCTCGGCCACGCGGGGTCGGCGCTGGGCTGGGGCGTTTCGGCAAGCGCGCGAGCTGAACCGCCGACGGAGCGGAGAGTGAAAACGGGGCATCTTCCCCCTTCTCCCTTCAAATCCGGGTTTCTGCCTCGCCCCTTCTCCCCCTCAGCTTTCCTTAGGCTTCTCACCAGCTCTGATTCATGAGAAAGGCTTGAATTAACCCGGACGGATGCAATAAGGTAGCGGCTGGTGTAGGGAAGTGTTTTTACTGGGAAATGCAAGGTTGTTTCRTCTTTTTTTGACTCACGAAAAGCATTCCCTCTCATTACATACACAGAAAATGGTTTCTCTATGTTTTGCCCCCAAATTCCATCTCGGCATAATTGGTGACAAACAATGGYGGGATGAGACTGTCGCGTTTTGCACGTTTGGCAGTTCACACGCTTCCCATAGATGGTATTTTCCCTGAAAATGTAATGCCATTTGTGCAATTCTTTCATTCATGTTTTTCAAACATCACAGTGGTAAATTTTGCACTAACGAACCCATCTGGACCCTGGGATAGTTCAGTAATTTCTTTCCTTGCTGCAGAAAGACAGGAACCAACAGACAACCCACACCATTATTTTAACTTAAAAATGCAAGATCTAACTACTATAATAGTAGAGCAGAAAGACTATTTTTTTCTGAATTTCTACTGTATCAAAAGAACATAACAATGGGCATCATATTTCACCTTYACCCATCATTTTATAGAATAAGTGATGTAGCAGAATGAAAAATAACCTGTCCTATAAGCAAATAGATACACAAATACACAAACATTTGCATATATGCCATATGCATATACAAATATATTGCATTTGTGAAATGACAATGTTCCTGTTTTACCTCTCTAAATGAGGTTTTGTAGTTCACCGGCACCCGACTTTTTTGGCTTTTGCTTTTAACAGGGGTTAGCAATGGTTATTGTATTCCATACTGGATGCGACATGGGCTTTTTCTGTAACCCAAACAGCAGCGGCCCCAGAGACACAAAAACGTTGCTACGCTGGGCATTTTCCTTCTCGRTGCGAGGAACAGCGCTGTCTCCAGGGAGTTTGCAATTAGCTTGGGAAAACGCCATGGAAAGGAAGGAAGCTACTGCCAGGCTCCATGTCCTGTCCATGCTCACATAAGAAACCCAGGCTAATGCAGAGAACGCTCAGTTCCTCCTCACGATTGCTTTGCACCGGTTTCGCTGCGGGATCTGCGACTCCCAAGCTCGGCTGCTCCGCGTCCTCGGCGGCCGGGAGCCCTCGGCCRCGCTCGCTGCCACGGGGCGAAGCTCCRCSCGCCTCTGGGGCCAGCTCCCTCTCRGGGAGCAACGCCGAGAAACTGCGATGGTTTTGGCTCGCGCTAAGACTTAAAGATGTTGCAAGCTGTTGTGTCGTTTCTCCTTGCCCTTACGATAATCGGAGTATTTATCCATCCCTGCAGCAGTAGCAAAAGTTCAAAACGCTATATATATTTTATGAGCAATAATCTCAACGCTTTTAATAAAACAAGAAAACAAAACTTCAGTCCAAAATGTCCATTAATAATCAGTAAAAAATGAGCAGAAGACTTTTCAGTATAATACAAAGCATTTTCCATTATGATTGAAATGTGCTAATAAGTTATTATGCTCTTAACGGGGTTGCTAAAATGCACCATTTTCTAGAATAAGAGCAGCAGCGCGACATCAAAGAAGGAAAAATCTTGACTGCTTTCCTGGGTAATGAAAAGGAGGAGGAAATGTACTGCTACACGCCTAATTGCTTTAATCCGCCGGACTCCAGCAGCGCAAGTGCATGCGGGTGCACGGCTCAGCCCTTTGGCCGGGTCCTGGCTGCAGGAGACCCCCTTGGAGCCAACGACAAAAGCCACCCCAGAAGCGCCTTGCTCGAACAGGTAAGGTCTCCCCAGGCGAGGAGGCACCGCGGAGGAGCGGCTGCTTCCAGCAGCATCCCGGCCCCARGCACGGGCCGTGCCGGCGCACCGCGGGGCATCAGCTCTGGTCAGCAGAGCCGGGAGGAGCCTTCAGGTGGCTCGTGCTCGCTCGGCCGCCCGCACCAGACTGCAAAGGCTCCGGGCGCTGTGCGACCATAGGGAAACCATATGGCCGTTTTTCTGCCCGTTTCACAGTCCTGCTCTTGATACAGCTCAGCACATGTGCACGAGCTGGAAAAAAAGACTTCAGCATGAGAAACACCCTCTCTACAGAAAAACGTGTGTAACTAGAGAAAATATGTAACCCGAATATCTTCTGTTGCATTGTTATTGATAATGTTAAGCATGATGGATCATTATAGATTGCAAAAAGAAGCTCCAAATAACTCTCCAACGCAGTGATACTGAAAGTAGGAGTCAATATCATCAACCGTCTCCCAGTAAGGCCCTTCTGGTAGATGCTAAGATAAATCCCTGACCAACGCGCCCTTTCTTCCAGCCTGCCTATGCTCCTACAGCGGCCGTGCCATCACCCATCAATTCATTCAACTCATCATCAGCATCATCCACTGGAAACAAGGAAGAAATCAGTTGTTTTACTTTGATTCCATTGCCTCGCTAGCAACTTTGACATTAAAACTATACGGCGAACAGCGTTTTCTGTGCAGCACACAGGCGGTGTAATGTGGTCTCTCCATASAGCCCAATGCAATAACAAATAAGCTGGAGGAAAGGAGAGGATTTAAATTATGAAAAATGTGAAATTATGAAAACACCTCAAATGGATGTGTGGGAAGGATTAATCCTTTTAATGTTAGATCCAAGCTGAATTCCTCATTTTGGTATTACAACACAAAGTACTTGTCCACTCACTCTGGGGGAAAATATAGTCCATATACACTGAAGAGGGCTCTCAGTTCATTCAAAATAATTCTTTGTTGTTTTTTTGTTAGCTGGAGTGTGCAGCAGTATGAATATCCATTTTAACAGAGGAGGATGAATTAACAGAAGATTAATTACCAATCATATTAATGAAGTTAGTTAAATCAWCTATTCACTCCCACAAAACCTGTGTTTACCTTTAGCACAATATTTCATGTACATAGGGGCACTGTCAGATCTGTATGGGTGTTTAATAAACTTTGCAAGCCTCAAAATTCTTAATTTTTCATGGAAAAAATAAAATAGGTAAGTCATAGGCTTTTTACATAAAGGAACATAGTATAAAAAACAGAGTTCCCACCCTTGGCTTGGCCCATATTGCTCAGCATGTCTGCAAACCTGTTTTCTCGTTCTTGGATCTATCGGACATGGCTCAGTGACAATCTTGGAGTGCAGATGCAGGAAGTCTTACATCTTACTTGCATCTTATTATTTCAACATGTTTTTCCATTGAGGAAAACATATTATTAAATAACGGTATTGGATAACCGGCATTATTAACGTCCATGGACTGGCAAAAGCTTCCATACAAAGAAAGAAYGACCCTGTGCCTAATGCAGCCCAGGGTGCTGTTGGCCTTCTTCGCCATCCCATCACTTAAAATGGTTTTGTCTCATATTCAGTCTATAAAGCATCCAGCACACTCCCCCATCTCACCATTCTTCAACACCGTGCTGTTTTGTAGGTAATCTTTCAGCATCATTATTTTTTATGGAAAGGATTTAAGTTTGGCACGCCGATGCCTTCTACGGGAGAGCTCCAGCCTGTAAGTTCTGGAAATTAATGTTGTGTATAATAATACACTGTGCAACAGGCTTGTGACCTTTGTTATAAGTGCATTTGATTACTTGGCTTTCCTAAGTGTCCTATGTTTACACGCCACATCCCACTAACCTTTGGGGACTGGACAAAGTGGCTGCTCAGACAAAATGCAGAATACTGAAAAGGTCATGACTGAAGCGTGGTCAAACGCTATCCTCTCCGAATGCATTAAACGACCACTCTTAGCGGTGAGAGGAGTTCATTTGCACGGCAGGCTGAAACAGCGAGGAACGGCGCAGGTACACTCGCGCGGCAACGCTTGCGCGCGAGGAGAGTAGGAATGGGAAAATCCGCTCCYGCTCACCGCATCTTCCCGGAGGTAGTCCCATCAGATTCCATAAGATGAATGTAGAGCAACGTATATCTAGCGCTAGCTGAGAGGGGAATGAATACAAYGGTAATAAAACCCAGACGCACGTGCAGCTAGCTCTGTGTGGTTACATTTCACGAGGAAGTTCTTTGCATTGAATCTTCCCTTCAACAGCAGCCATATGTAGGATGCATCTTTTAACTACCCGAACGTGAGCTGAATACAGGGGAATTTCAGCTATTCAGAACTCCTCCATCAAACCGCAAGTGACAAAATGTGCTCACAAATTATACTCCCATAGTGGGAGGCTGGTCCTCAATCTACCAGAAAATACCGCCAATAGACAGACACTGCATAGCRTACTTTATGGCTACCGAAGCTTTTACCGTTACGACTTTGTGGTGCTACATTACTCACATGTTCCTTTTCTTTATGCCTTATATTTTACGAAGGAGCCTCAAACAATTCCTCTTCTAACCCTTCTCTAGAGATATTTTAGCGTTCTGAGATGTTTAGGTCTGCTCCAAGTCTCCCCGGGCCTGGGTGCTGAGCGTATCTCGGCATTGCAGTTGACTGCTCTTTTTTTGCAAACTCCACGCACACGGCAAGGACGGCAGCTGCCACTACACGCTCAGGRCGTCTGCCACCCCGGCGGGGGCACATATGAGGACCATCATGTGGTGCACCCAGCATGCATCTTATGGCTAACGATACCAACCCCGTGGAAGGAGACGTGAGCAGCAACAAACGCGCTTCATGAACAAAACCAAGAACCTCCAAAGTGCAATGTCCTGAAAAAAACTTAATGGCAACACCTATTATTTACTAGACCCAGAAAGTCTCTTTAGAGCAAGGCAAGCTTACCAGTCTAACATCTCCGGCGCTTCAGGCCAGAAAGACCTCCCAGAGCCCTGGTTTCCCTTACCGCAGGCAGCCCCAGGATTATAAGTGAGGCAGCTGAAATTGCAAAATTAACGCAATTCATCCATGGTCTGCAAATCTGTGGGTCTGCAATAGAGTCAGCTGAGGGGGAAGGGAGGAAAGGCTGTTTTCCCTATAGCAAAGCTCTCTCCTACAGGAAAATATATATATATATTTTTTTCCATCATGGCTAAAAAGCCAAACAGCATTACACAAACAGAAATGGCAACTGTTCCTGCTTTCTCCTTCATCCTTCTTTCTGAAGATTAACGCTTTATACCAGACTTAACATTACCAATTTTTGAAAAATATTATTGGAAGATTTGTTCCCCATTTGATTGCACTTATAGACTCCAAACTTTGCCAGTGTCTGAAAACAATCATTTCATTTTAGGTGTTAAACACTTCAAATAAGAAGTATTACTTGCCTTTAATTATTCAGTTATAAATTACAAGCATTCTCCCTATTTAAAGGGCATAATAAATGGAAGAATTTGACTTTTCCCCCCATCCTTTTCAAATCAGAAGAATAAAAATGGGAAAACGTGAGTGTTCCCCACCAAATTTTGCTTTTATTTTCAAAAATAAGAGTAATGAAAAACAAAACCAACCCATAAATCACAGCTTTTCCATTAAAAAATACTTTGACAGATCTACTCATCACCTTATAGTTCTTCAGAAGTGGAGGTAAAGGTGGATATTCAGGCTTACATTTTATTACTTCAGTCTCTGTTGGCCTTTCCAATATATCTTGCTCTTTTTTCATCTTTCCTCCATAAAGGATGGTTTGCCATTGTGCCTTTAAGGTAGTTTCTTCCCACAACTGCCAGCTTGCCCGCACCGCTCTCCCTCTCCGCGCTGGTTCCCAGGAATCTCTACCTTCCCGCTCCCGAGCTCTCGCGCCACCCTTTCGTCAGGGTGCCGAGCTCCATCGCTCGGAGTATTTGTGCCAGGACACCTCCCGCCCTTCAGATCGTCACCTAATTCTCCCCAAAAAGCCAGGCACGGAGCTACGGCTGCTGGGGCTCAGGGTAAAGTTTGCCTCCTCCTGAACAGGAACYCTGRAATACCTCCAAAACATGATGAACTGAGGTCTGGTTACTTGCCATTTTCAGTTATACCTTGGTATTACCCACAAGTTATAGATATATGAAGGAAAAAAAAAAAAAAAAAGAGTCACCGCTGTACCTTTACCTGGGTTTTAACTCGTCCCCTTGTCTTGCTGCGATGGTCTCGGGTGTCCGGAGGTGGACGCACAGCTCTGCCTCCCTGCTGGGCTCATTAGTGTTTCTGGGCAGCAATCTGGTGACTTCTGCTTTCCCAAAGCCGGTGGCTGGTTCGACATTCAAGCCCCTGCCCAGGCCGGGTATTTCACACGCTGAACGACGGAGCCCTCCGACCGTGCAGGGTTTCTGCCGGCAAATCTCACTCGAACTTCTCTGGGTAATGCAAAAATCATACTTCAAGGGCTGCAGCTCGGCTGAGATCTCCTGCGAGAGGAAGCTCTGCCCGGGCAGGGCACGTATCTGAAACACTGAATGCAAAACACGTCCTCTCTTTTCATACCAGTAACACACCTCTAGAATTTTGCTTTTTAGAGACGTACATCAATATGCTTAAATGATATGTACACCCATTAAATCCACAGCCTATGTGTATAAATGTGTTTTATGCAGGTACCATATTTATACATAATATTTTTTATGCATAAAACATTTGGGCTTCAGAACTCTTTAATTTTTTAAATGACAGCTGACACAAGCATAGATAAATGATTCTCTAAGCTTCTCAAACGTTTCCTTTTTATCTCAGCTTAGTTACAGTAAGGTAACCTAGGGAAAAGTGTTTTAAAAGAACTTCTAAACAGTGCAGAGGGAGATTACATTGCTGCATGTTGTTCCAATGCACTAGACACACTCATTGTGGAATACACGAGAAGCAAATGTCAGTAGTAGAACAGGGTAGAGAAGGAATTAGGCTGCTATATGTCAATTTATTCTCTAAAGGAGAATTTTTAGGTGTTTAAGTTTTGACTTTTTTTTCCCCCCTCTTTAAATATAATTATTTCCAKGTCTTTGTGCCAAATAATTGGAATATGACACTTCTTGGCTGAGACTTCCTGTGCACAGATGCTGTTATTTTAATGGAGACTCTGAACATTGTAATAAATATCCAGTGTGATCTTGTCTAGGATAAAGAATAATTTCAGTATTACTTTCCAAAGGAAACACAGGTGAAAGAAACACCCAGCATTCCCTAACATAAAAGCCAGCAAAAATCCTGTGCCTCTTGAAGGTGGGGAGAGCGTCTGGTCTCGTAATAAAGCGTTATTCTGAAGGGGGATTCAGGGGGATTCGGTAAAGCCTGGAAGGTGCAGGGGGCCTTCACCCTTCCCAGCACATCATCTTCGGGATGCCAAAGGCTCCGGCTCTGCGACACCTCACATCGCGTGGCCGGAGGGGACCTAGGGGACCTCTGTGCCGCTCCCAACAAGGCAATTTCGGAAGCGACATGAGATACTTGCTCTGGAGATAAATCAACCTGGCATGATATATCTAACCCATTCCAGAGGTGGAAGCAGAGGTTGGGACTTTTGTTTTCTCTGTCTGTTTCAGCTTGAACTGTGTCATCTCRTTCCTCCTTTTTGACCTTAAAGACTGTTGCTTTTGGAAATTGTCTGGTCTGAAGTTGTCAGACCAGTGCTGGACAAGGCAGACGCTTGTTAATCCTGTTATTATGGAAGCGAGGCTTGGGTGAAAGCTCCGATTTTGACAATACCAAACAGCTGACACTATCTAGACTTCCCTGCAAACAAGGTAGGGCTGTTGAAGGAAATCTCAGCAGGAAAGCACAGAAAGTGTCCTGCACGCTTTGGTGTTTGTGTTATGTTTCGGAAGAAAGCGAGCAGATGGCAAAGTTGTCAAGAAGCACACGCTGCCCCAAAGCAGAGGAAGTTTAGAAGACCAACATATGTAAGTTCTTCTTAGACTTCATGACTAATGAAGCCAAATGAAAATAGGAAGAAATCAAATAACTAACTCACCAAGAGGGAAAAAAAAAAAAAAACCCAAAACACAAAGGACATGCATGCTCAAAATCCCATAGTTCAAGGCACAAAATGAGATGCAGTTACCAGTGAAAGCAAAGGTAACAAGAAATAAATTTGAATAGCAAACAAGACAACCCCAAATAACATTGTTTCAGTAATCGATGGAGTCGGAAACCTTCCAGCAGAAGGTAACCGGTAATTGAATAGCAATATTAAAAAAAAAAAAAAAAAAAACACACTGTGAAGAGGTGGCTAGTACCATTAATAGAGCAAAAAAGTGGCTGGATCTCTGCCCTTTCTAAAAAAAATGAAGGGTGGTGGCAGAAAGAAGCAATAAGCAAGCACTGACAAGTTCTTGAGCAATCTCAGAATTATTAGTGATTATAGTAAAATACTCCAAGGGAATGTAAAGTACTGGAAAACAGTAAAAGGGGCAACACTATACAGATCTTCAGCCGGAGAAACAACAAGGAGGGAGAAATCAGTGAACCTAGTTTTAGTTTACAGAAAAACCTGTGGAAGAAGTCCACATCATAAGCTAGGGACGGCCGGGTTTTAATCACACCAAGCCCTGCCTCATAAGACAGTAACGATCGCATGATTTCTGACGGAGACCCAGCTGACACAGGTTCAAAAGCCTTATAAATATCAAAATCTCACATAGTATTCTCTTAGGCAAACTATAGAAGCATTATCTATATTAAAATACTACAATATTTAGAGGTATAGAGTGTTCTCTGTTTTATAACACTATAGTTATATGTGATGGGTGCAAGCCTGCTTGGAAGTTATACTTGTAGAAGAGTTAAGTTTTACTATCAAAAAGAAAGGATGCACCTGCACTGGTTGGCAATACCCAATATTTTAACTAACCGTCCGGATGATGTCTATTAAAGACGCTCGCTGCACCAACCTGAGATGGACTGCAAACATATCGGAGGGCAGTCTTAAAGCTGCAAACAGTTTTGCCATACTAGGTGGACTGGCAAAATAGGAAACTTCCAGTTGAAAAGTGTTCCAAGCACGGCAGCTGGGCAGGAACAAGCCACATTTACACAGGATGCAGAAAAGGACACGTGGTATGGAGCGAAGCACAGACAGAATCCGCAGGGCGGCTGTGACAAATGGTCTCTGAAGAGGAGCGATACCTGTGAGACACATGGAACAAGTCTTCCACTCCAGTCAGCGTCAGGAAGGTCTTGGCTGGCAGGTTGCATCTGATTTTTGGTGCTGCACTTCAGGGAAGAGACAGATTGACCAGAGCCTGTGAAAGAACAACAAAAACACCTTAAAAAAAAAAAAAAAACTTATCGTGGAGGACAGCCTTCAAGCACTGGGGATGATGAGCATGAAGAGACTTGGGGACATGGTTAATGGTCTCCAGCTACACAAAAAGCTGGCATGAAACATAGGAAAATAATCAGTTTTCCATGTTCCTCATGGATAAGACAAGCATAATAAAGGTAAACTCAGGCAAGAAACATTCAGAGAAGCTTTCTAACGGCAGGGAAAGGGCAGCCCTGACGCAGGGTGCCACGGGGAGCGTGCCGAGCCTGCATTGCGGGGGTTCAGCTAAAGCTGATCCCGGCTTGGGGCACAGGGCATCCTACACGCATCCCATGTCTTCAGTATTCCATACTAAAGCGCTGTATGGATTGCAATGCTGCCTGGCAGTTTAGGCTTGCAGCRAGCAATCGGTTTGCTTTCCTAGTATAACCAATTATAAGAGCTAAAGCAGGCACCATGAAAGGTTCTCCTTAACAAAAATTAACATTCAGTCTTATAGTTTTATACCAATGAAGTACAGAAAATAGCTCAAAAGCTGAGGCAGCTTTGTCTTGCCATGGACACAGACACGGACAGCTTTTGAACCTGATCTCAGCATGTTCCAGGGTGCCTGATGCTTGCTTACCTTCTCCAAAAACTGATGGCACCTCGCATACGCTGCCAGGGAGCAGCAAGGACCAGCCGCTCTGTAAGAGAAGGGCACCAAGGGCAGCACCTCACCGACCCGGGCACCATCCCACAGGGTCTGACCATGGTGGGCAAAGCCAGGTGCTGGTGACAGGGTCCATCGACAGCCCCAGATACAGCAAACAACAAGCCAGGTCCAGGATCCATGCAGGGAGCCCAGCCAGGAGCAGGAGATGAGGCTACAACACGAGTCCAGAGTTGACCCAGGAGGCAGGGCTGGGGGCAGAGGCACCCACAGAACAGCTCTAGCAGGTTCTGACACCCAGGCCGGAGCTGAAATGGGGCTTCAGGGCCATGGGCAGAGGATGTGCATGGCAGGTGAGGCTCCTCAGGGAAATTAAGGCCAATCATTGCCCTCCAAGCCCTGGTCCTGAATTCTGAGGTGTTGGGTGCAGGGATCTTCTGTGATGTGTGCCTGGAAGATTTGGGTCACCTGAACACAACTGTAACGGCATGTGTCTACACTCCTGTTTATTTTCTGGGAAATTCCAACTGCTGTAGCTTCAGTGATGACAGCTAAAGCAAAAACAGATTTACCATGGTGATCTCAAGGGATCCAGACTCTTTTGCTCTCCTATACGTAACATGAGCTGTGCAGGTTCCTCTCCTGTTCTGGGACTTACAACTGCTCAGGAACCCATAGGAAAACATAACTGCTGTCTTGAAACATCCTCCACAGCTCTTTAAACTTCTAAGCCCTTTGCTATGACCTTCACACACTCTGTGGATCTTGAAGTTCAGAGGAATAGCCAGTCTTTCTAAGCCACCAGTTCATGGAGTGATAGCTAAGGTGAAGCCACCAAGTTGCGCGTGAAGTTGGTTGCGCTATCAGACCTATACATGCAGCAATATATCAACCCCTTGAAATCTGTCATTTATTTAATCCTTGCCATTAAAAAAAAACAAAAAAACACCACTATGAATAGTTCATTACTCTCTTCAGCTCAGCAGACAGTGGGTTTGAATGGCTGCTAGTATTCATAAAGGAAGCCAGTGCAATGAAAACTTTCTTTCTGAAGGGAAACTAATCTTGTAGATACAGAAAACAAGTGATTTATTTTTCTATGGTATCTATATCAGACACCACATGAAAAATAAGTTTGCATATCTATTTGGGTGCATTCATAGAAGCAGATACCTGTATTGGTTCATCTCACCCAACACCACTGGGAGCGACCAGACTGAGACAGGACTTTGATGATGGAGGACTATCCCTGTTGAGAATTTGATTAAAGTTTGAAAATAGAAGCAGCAAATTATTTTCTTCCTGATCCTTTCTGCCAACACCTTTGTCTTCCTGGAGTAAAAGTATAACTGCTGCCTTCATGGTTGTCCTTACTTAGGTGGTGATACAGTCCATGGTGTCAAAAATGTTATCTTCAAAAATACTGTGCATATATTAGGTAATTAAGTCAAGACAAGAAAAGGTGAAAACACATGTCAAGCTTTTTTCACTAAAACTTGTCTTGTTGAAGAAACTTTACTCATAGTGTGTGAAGTTGAATATGAGGAAATCTTTGTGGGATTTGGACTTCAATGCAYACAACACAGGTTAGTCACAAGGTCTAAGGAGTTTTGAATTGCTCAATGCATTGAGGTGCTGGGGCAGCATCAGTGAAATCTACTGATGTGAATTACAGTATTCTCTTGTGGGGAAGTCCATTTATTACCAGTTAAGTGAAGAAAATCAAAGTAGCACGTGGCATGCAGTCATATTTTCAAGTTCACGAACCACACTGGGGCGGAAACGCAATCGCCACGCTGCTTTGATCCTGCTGGACTTACSACTCCACACAAACATCTTGTGAAGGAGTACAGTCTGACAGGATTTACTCCTGTATAAATTCCTTTTTATTTTTAATTAAAGTGAAATTGGTTTAATGACATTTCCATTCATCAGTAGCTAACGCCAAAATTTTCAGATTCTATGGCCTCAGATTAGGCATCTGAACAAAATGACTTCACTAAGAGCTCGGAATGAGTCACATCCTTGTAAATTAAGCAACTTGAATTTAAAGGAGTATAATGTGAGATTTCTTCCTCAGGAGTGGAAGCACCTGTCCTGAGTGGGACATCTGGGCCTGGCCTTTAATGGGAAACAGTAGGTGCTGTCTACATCTAAATTAGATGTTTCCCATAACACAGCTGGTGACATTTTCATGACATCCTGTGGTGGAGGTACAAAGCCAGTCTGGACACTATCAGGGCAATCTTCAACGATGGAGAATTTTCCGTGTCGCAGGTTGCGTTGTTTCAGTTGTTAATTGTCCTCGTGTTGAAAATGAGTTAAATGGCTTCATGCCTCCTCTCTGGGTTGACCTTTTTCTGCCCGCAGCCTCTGCACCTTGCAYCACATTAACCACCAAATACTCATTTGAAGAACCGCCTGCTATCACAAATTTTCCTCTGATTTTATAGACCTAAATGCAAGTCCCTTCTCTTCCTTCTCTGTGTTGGGTAAAAAGACCTAGTCATAAGATTTTTCTAAAATTATGTCATAGTTTTCATTGTCTTTCTGAAACCTTTTCAATTTTCCACCGCCCATGCTGAAGATAAAAAACAAAAATTTTCCACAGTACTCCAGTAACTGTGTCACTCAGTCTCCATAAATTGTGGAAAACAATTTTTGCCTTTTACTTATTACATTTTTTCTTCTACMTTCTGTTTTTTTCCCCCTATGCAGAGCAGCACTCTGGTGCTCACGTTCTCTTTGGGGCCACGGTTTTCCAGAAGACAGGGTGGAACATGAAACTGTTCCCCAYGTTCTGGGCTCCATAGTTCACAACTTTCCACTTTGCTGAATTAACATGCATACTTTCAAACAGTCTGAATGCCCCATTCTGTGTGTTTTTTAAATTGGAGAGTGCCCTATGTAAAGATTATTTAAACAAAAAGAATTAGGAATGCAATTAAATATATTCAACTGAAAAATCTGTGCCAGGCCTCAAGGTCCTTTAATTTATTAAGTAATATACCACTGCTCAACCAYTGACTATGGTTGAACAGTATTTTATTGAAACGATTACTGTTTAATAACGGGCAACTTCTGGCTTTGCATGTGCTTCCAGTTCACTGGGAATTGCATGTGCACTCATCCCAAGGCTGAATTTGGTTTTGAGTAAATAGGACACAAACAAAAACAAATACGCGCTCCTACACATGAGGGAAGTTCTCAAAAGAAATCAGTCTTCTTCATTTGACAGAATCACTTTAGTTAAGGGCTTTTTATTGCTAGGTTTAATTTGCCCCCCCTTTTTTTTTCTTTTCTTCTTCTTTTAAGACAAGTACTTGCGGGAATTACCAAAACCCTTTGTTACACATTGTTTAATTTATTTGCTTTCTTAAATTAAAGTGTGTAACTGGAACAAATCAGGTGACATGTAAAGCTTCAGTTTTAGTAGAGTTCTGCCAAAATGCTATTGTCCAAAAGAACAAAGCTGTCCGGGTGTACGCTCCAGGAATGGATATTCTTGTCTGTGGAGACAAAAACACTGCCCATAATACAGCTTTTTTTCCCTTCACCAGCCATTGCAGTAAACATCTTCTAATCAGTGAAGAAGTCCATGTGGGTCTCTCTACTGTCATAATAACGATCCTTGGTGGGTGATTTTATAGAAGGTTTATTACTCAGTTCCTGCCCACATTAAAGCTGATGACAGTTATTGAGGTTTCTGTAAGTATCTCTTATATCCTGAAACATACTCTCCTGTGCATAACTTCCATGTGGATTTTCCCTGATACTGAGCTGAGAAAGAAAATACATGCAATGATAGCTTACATTACCCGGGAGCAGGGTTTACTCAAATCACTCAATAATATCTTTTATTTTTCAGGCACCGAAAATGGCTGAATGGGAGGTTATTACTTTTTTTCTTATTAAATCAGTGCACATTTAAAAGTGCTGCTTGTCATTCTAACATTCGTGTGACATTAGCATAAAATGTGTAAATGCTGCATTAGCTCTATTTACAACCCTAGTACTCATGCTCATTAGCAAAACTCATCACGTGTCCTTACGGGCTTTGTACATCACCGCTGGAGAAAGTATATTCCAGGATCGATAACACATTACTTTAGCAAAGGGAGTCTAAAAGCAGAGCGTGGGAGAGTGCTGCTGCACACCRCGTGCCGTGGCCACCGCTAACCTGCCCAGCTTTAGTGAGTAATTTCACCTTTCAGGGTGGGTTTTCTCCATGCGATGCCGTTTGCATTCGCAGGGCAGCGGTTTGTTCAAGCACATTAGGCTTCCCATTGCACGAGCCACGGGACTAAAAGGATAGGTCTGAAGTGCTGAGGTGCGGCACGACGGGCAACGGCTGGACGTACGGAGGTGGCAGCTCCAGGAAACCAAGCACCAGCCTTGCCCTCTGCCTCCTCCTGTTCAAACACCTTGAGAACGTGCACCCAAACGAGGACGCTGCTGTTGCCGCTGCCTCTGGCTACTGCCGGCACCAAGGTCGTTTTGGGGGACTGGCAGGCATGCTGACCTACCCCAAAAACTAAAAAAAAAAAAAAAGATCTTCTTACCTGTCTGCTGTCCTATCTGCCCAYGTAATCCAAGGGGATTTGCAGGGCCACGGGGGCATCCCTCTGCGGTGAGATGCCACCGACCGCTCGGGGACTTGTCACCACAGTGCCTCTGGGTGATGCGGTCCACAGCTCCCGCACCGCGTCGTTGAGCCATCGGACCACGTGGAAGACGCGAGCCTGGCCACGGACGTCCTTTTCGCTGCTACAGACAACGAGGCAGCGGTGGCCGAGTTTCACAAGAGGCGTCCTGAAACGGCACCTGGATTGGGGCAGTTTGTTAGCTTTGAGGCAGAAGGAAACTCCCAAACCCAGATGCCCAGGAGAGATGCAAGAGATGGGCTTCTACACATTGACATCCATCCGCAGACGTACTGCGGAAGACTATGGTGACGAGTAATAGCTTCATCCCAGTACTGCCATTTCACTAAGGGTTTCCAACGACCACAGCTACAGAAGCTAGAGAAAAGGCTGAATTGCCCTGGTTCACTCACAGGAAACCTGAGTGGAAGATTGTTGTACCTATTTGAGGCTGTTAAAAGGAAAAGAGCCAGCGTGGCTTGCATCTGCAAAACCAAATGGAAACACTTTGCAGCTGAGATGCT
The DNA here is from genome assembly GCF_003343035.1 of Apteryx rowi. Classification (NCBI taxonomy): domain Eukaryota; kingdom Metazoa; phylum Chordata; class Aves; order Apterygiformes; family Apterygidae; genus Apteryx; species Apteryx rowi. The sequence continues at coordinate 920,390 of NW_020447530.1, read as the reverse complement.
GGCAGAGTTACAAATTCTACCACTTGAGGGGTTAAAATCATTTCAAGCAGGTCTTTCTTAAAGCCAAAGATTTTCTAAAGACCTTCAACATTTCTGTAATCTTTACATTGTATCCCTCTCAGCAGATAATTTACCTTAAGAAACATGGACAAGGTGTTGTACTGATTTCCCTCTAACTTGCTACCAATAGCACAAGTTTTTGCAATTAACTATATAGAAAATTAACCTGCCCACCTGAAGAGAACAGAAGACCTGCAGATTTGACTCATTAAGATCATCATGTTTTCTGAAGGAAATTGTGCTGTAAAGACTAAATGAAATTCATAAGGGAAAAACTAGTTCCATTGAATAATTAACTTAACAAGTATCAAACTCCTATCAGATGTGTTCCCACTGCAAGGTAATCTTTCATACGCCTAATGCATCTTCTCTTCAGCGTACAGCACAACATTGGCAGCAGATGTTAAAGAGCAGGTACAGTGCTTAAGCACGGTAATACAATGAAAATAATTTAAAACTACTCGAAACAATTAAGGCGAACATTTGTTTGGCTATGAGAACATACTTGGTTCATCCCTGGGGGTACTGTAATCAGAAGTCGGAGAAGAACAGTGCTACAGCAAAACAAATTGCTTGCAATGACCAATTTTGCAGGAATGAATTCTGAAGGCTTTCTTCATCTTGAAGAGAGTTGAGATATTTGCATTGCTCCCAAGGCAGTTTTCTCTGCCAGCTCTTCCTTTCCTCGTGCGCACACGTCCTGTCGAGCGCTTCCAGGTGACCTGCGGAGCCATTGCTGTCATAGCCCTAAAGACATYCACGGGTCTGGCAACAATAACATTTCTGTGTTCGGTCAGGTTTGTGCCAGCCAACGTGAGAAATTCAGATGGCTTTCTGATCAAATCAGACTAAAGAAAAAAACAAACCTCAGGAGCTCTTGGCCTTCTGCACGGCTCTTTTCCCCTTTGATGGGTYTTCTTTGATGTACAGTAGATAAAAATTTTAAACAATTCAAAAAACTAAAATGATAGGGAAAAAATGGAGTAGCAATAAGCCAGAGACAAGTTTCTAACAGAGCCTCAGAAACGACAGAGTGAAAGGAAGGGACGTTTACAACTGCTAAAGATTAGGTGATAGAGGGACATGTAATAGAGAGCACAGGCATCCACAATGGAGAKTTCATTTTATTTTCTCCCATGTTATACTTGTGCAATGTAACACTGGGACTTGAAAATTAATTTAAAAAAAGGTTGACACTCCAAACCTTGCAGAGCTCCAAGACGGATTAAAATAGAAATACTCTACTTGAGAATTTAACTGCAGTCTAGGGCACAATTAGCAAGCAAAGACACCATTAATTGAAAGGATCAAGGGCATAACAGGACTATTATAAGAGGACTGACTGTAGCAATATCACGGTTAACTGAGTCACTGTTTGCCTGCACTTGAATACAGAGTAGAACTCATAATTAATTACTTGTATTTCCATTTTCCTCTGGAGCTATGCCATTTCCCCACTGCACTGATCACCATTTAAAATATACTATCTTCTTGGACCTGGGCAGTTGGAAATGATGCCTCAGCAATAAAATTTCTGATTCATTGTTGCCTATATTACACCCTTTTCCTTGAAACACAGTTAGGCGAATAAAATGACTACCCGTAAGAAGAAACAGAAAGAATATTTGTCACTGGGACGTCTCTGTGGAAGAGCTAGGTCCAAGAAGCTTCTTCAGTACACACTAGGAAATATTTTGCCTCCTTCCTAACAGATTTAGAGAACTACACTGTGCTTTTTTTTAACTGCAAAATACATTTCAGTGTGCATCCTCCATGTGGACATCAGTTGATGCCTAYGTGTAATGTACCCACCACCAGCCACCTCTACTCCCCACTTCAAACCAAGAGGTGGGGGAAGCTACTTCCTTTTGGGTTAAACCAAAACAGTTCAGTATTTTCCAGGTCCTTTCAATTAATGTTTGTTTTTATAAGTAAGATGTCTCTGAATGTATTAGTTTTCTCTCTACCTTGAAGAAATTCTAGGAATAAACATTTTTTTTTTAGTAATTGGAAAGCTTCACCCTACCTTGCTGGGGATTTTTAAGGCAGTTTTGAGGAGCTGTTCAAGCAAAGAACAGGAAGACATATTCATTTAACCTCAGAGAACAAATGGCTTCCTAAAAGGTCATATTGCTTCATGTCATGAAATTATGAGCCTGATCTCACAAAGGTGGTATAAACTGACCCGCAGCCACAGTCGGTCCTCTTAAAGCAAGACTGAATCTCCTCTGCAGACACATGGAGCAGCTGCCRGGTGAGGTTCCTGTGGCCTGCGCTATGTCCAGAATCAGACAGGATGATCACCATGATCTCTTCCAGTAAGAAGCAGGAAAAATAAACAAAAAGATGGAGTAAAGAGCATCAACTACTTATTCCTCTCCAGCTGATGCTGTCTGCTAGCTTCTTCTATAGCCATATCCTTCCACTGGGCCATATAAACATTTAATTTCCCTAACGAGCAGCACTGGTGACTTCCATCACCTAATTATGCATTGTCAGAGAAGCACCTGCTTCTGATTTTTTGAGCCTTCCACCTGCTCTACCGGGGCCTGAATTCCATACTCGCCTCCCTCATGGGACAGCTSAGAGAATTAGATGAAAGAATACCTCGTTTATGAATACAGCTGGGAGGAGGTGTGAGGTGTTTGCTGATGGACATGTCTCCGTCAAGAATACCGTGCTTTCGACCTCAGAGGAAATAGCAGACTTTTAGACTTCTAAATGAGTTTCTGGGAGAAACCTTCAATGAGTTTGTGGTGCATGAACTGCATGATCTCTTGAGCTCCCTTCTGGACCTTCTTGGCCTGTTTGTATTGTACCATATGTGATTTACCAGCTCCTAAAGGGACTGAGGAACCCGTTTGTGAGCAGGGTTAGTATTCCACAGTACGCTGAAGTAGGACTCGTTACTCACTTCCAGACTAAGGGACTCTGATCCCATCCAAGAGCAGACCTCCTCCTAAGGTATAACTGCTGTTAAAGCTCTCTGAGCAGAGCCAACCAAAATACTTTATAAAGGAAGTGATCATTGGTTTTAGTTGTTGGGTGTTTTTTTTTTTTTAATCTGTGCTTCTCTTGTAATAACAAAACATTTAAGACAAATAATTGCAACCACTTTGCTTTCCTTGGGGGTGTCCCTTAACACAAAGAATTTCAGTGAACTGATGCTTTCTTGTTAGGATGCCAGAGAGACCATTAGCGTAATAGAGCTATTGTTTAATGTGTTGATAGAACTGTAGTAATATTTAGATGTAATTATTTCTCACGCAGTGAATACAGCCTCTTCTTTCTTTTCTGCTGGTTAATCCTTGGAAAAGGTTCACTTCCAAGGACCACTTTGCAAGCACTTTGTCTGGATCCCAGTCACAAACTGGGCTCTTCATTAATGGGTCGCTTCCCCAGAACTGCAGAATTCAGGCCTCAGCCTCTGTATTTCAGGTTCTACTTGTATCCCCCGTGAGAAAGCGTTGTTAACTTATTTCATTTCTATTCGGAGACCAGAAGCCACTAATCCAGTATGTCTCTCAACAACGCTTCTCACCAGCGCTTTTATTTATTTTTTAGAAATTTATGTTTTTCCTCTCCAGCATCTAGCTAAGAGCTAACGCTGAGCCAGCTGGTGACTGCTCACTATGACCTTTTCAGCATCATTGCTATCCTTTCTACCTGTTCATTAGGTCTGTATATTGGTTCAGTATTTGTCTGTACTAAAGTATCATTTGTTTTCCATCAGTTTTACCTAACAATCCATACAATTCCTTTTTAAACTTCTGTCAGTGTTCATCACATTCATACTTTTTTTTTTTTGGCAATACCTGTATATCCACCCTCAAAGCAGATAATAGTGTCTGTCCTTGTAATCTTTTCTAAAGAATCCTATTAAAAACACCTTCATTCAGTGATTCCCTCTCGGCAAAAACCTGGAGATAAAGTCAAATACCTTACAAGTACTACACAGTTGCCTTTATCTGTCAAAATTGTAATCTCTTCTAAGAGTAAAGCCAGATTAGTTCACTTTGACACCTGTTTTCCATAAACCATGCTGGCTGGCACTAGTACTGGTCCTGTCTTGTTGCTCCTTCTTTAGCCTATGTCAGCTTGGCTTATTAATTAAACAGGGCTGACATCAGGTCACCTGGTATGTGGCTATTTGGTTCATCCTGGCTATGGAATTTCCCTGATATTCCCAGATTAAAGGTGAGTATCTGGGAAATACAGATCTCATTCTGCTCTTTTAGGGCTCCTGGACTCAGGATTCTGGGCCTGTTGGTCTGAAATGTTTAGGAGAATTTTTTTTTTTTTTTTAGTGTATGCCTTGAGCAGAAAGGGGGAAAATACTTCACCATCCTGTTTAACATATAGATATCCTCCTGCTTTTTCAGGTGCAGAAAATACATGTTTATAGTATGCTCCTGGCTTCTGAATCACGACTAGCAGTGTCCTATTTCAGAGCCGTAATTTGTCCGCAGTGCTTCTAGGATTTTATCCCTGAAGTAATGCATGAAATCACATCAACCCAAATATTTCCTTCTCGYGGTCTGTCTCGCCAGTCTTGCATCATTCGCAATGTTTTCCTCTTACCTTACTAATTCTCCCCGTAACACGATTGCCCGTTCGTAACGATCACCTTTTGCTTCCTCTTTCCCAAGTGCTGCAACACGCTTGAGGTCCAAGCCCAGCTCCGTGGGATTTGGGGTGCAAGTCCTGGCTCCCCCGGAGGCTTTCCAGGGAAAGCCAGAGAATCTCTGCTTCGTGTCCGGATTCTGCCCCGTGCACGGCCTGGGTATCCACGACTCTTTTCCCAAATAGTCCCTGTACACTGAAGCAGGTGCGTAGGTCAGCTCTGTCCCGAACGGCGCACCGCTCCAGCGCCACGAAACCAGGCTCTGAAAGCAAATTAACCAGGGAGGGACCTAGGGGAGGAGGACGAGGAGGAACGAAGGGAGCCGWGAAAGCAAGGGAGAGGAAAAAACAGCAGTTAGCAACCTATGAAAACTTCTTTTTTTAACTACGTGACTTTTCAGTGCTGTTGCCTGCAGTTTCTACTACAGAACCACTAATTTACCAGATCYRTGTTTTGTATTTCCCCATCACTTCRCATTTTGCCTGTGAAGTGAACRTGCCYGTATTTTGACACTGTATAAGCCAATTTGTGTTTGCCTGAGATAATGATTGTTATTAAGGTTARAAGCCTTCTTTTGCATAAAGAAAGAAAACTGGTTTTTTTGAATGCTAGAATTTGACATATKGGGTTTTGATACCAAATATATTTTTATTTCCTATCTTTCCTGTGTACACTTTTCAATTTTAGTGACTTAGATATTGAAAAATATGGCACAAAAATATTGGGACTRTAAGGGACTGCATTATTTCTGGTCTTAGATTAATGTACTGATCTACACTGTGGTTTTTCTTTGCACTAAACTTGAACAGACACAAATACCTAGGGAAGTGAGAAGAAAAAGCATCATATAAAATTAATAAAATACAAAAGTCTGTGTTGCTATTTGGACATATATGAGTAGCAGGTCTCATTGCTTAGGGTATACGGTTCAGTTTTATTTTGGGTTATTTTCTGAAGTAGAAGTCCCCCTGGAAATAATTATGATTTCCTTAACTTTATGATAATAAGAAGTAACCATAAACTCAAATGCTTTTTGGGGGATAGTTCAAAGACAGTGACATCTCAAGGTATTTTAAATACGGAATAATGTTCTCCCTTGACACTGAAAACTCTTGCAAGATTATACATTTCTCTATACATTTCTCTTTCTGTGAAAATGAGATTCTTTCCTCTTATGCCAGAGATGCAAGATCAAGCAAATACTTTCTCCTGCTCATAGTCCTATCGCTGACTGACTGCTGGGAAAATGTCTTTTCTCGGACAGTTACAGTATAGCCTTGTTATAGAACAGTTTTTTGTATCCAAGACTAGTGTCTATCTTTCCAAAGTCCTAAAGCACAAGCGTTGATGTATGCAGCATTTAGCAGATGCGTATGGTCATAATCTCTTTAAAAAAAAAGCTTCAGTTTTATTTGTTTGATTTTCAATTAATTCTTGAATTCAAAGATATCTGTTTGCAATTATTTTTATGGGTAAATATTGTACTGGGCAAAAGCCCAAACTCTTTATGTGAGCTTTATACTCTCCAGAGCTTTTCCAGCGCTGGTTCAGGACAGCGGTATACACTTATGAAGTCATCTTACAGCGAGAGGACTTAAAATTGTGTCTAAAATTAAGCATGTCTTGGACTTATCTACTATCAGTGTAGAGGCTTTTCTAAACTGAGGACCATATTCATTTCCTTTAACTTCCATTACTTTTTCCTTACTTCTTACACAATAAAACAGTATACACAGTACTTTTTTCTTTATTTATTTTCATTCTTTTGTTTATATATTAATGTATTCCTACTCCTCYATTTCTTATGTGAATTAAGGTTATCACTTCTATTTTTCAGAAGTATATAATTTTCAGTGTTTGCCATTATTCCATATCAGAACAAAACCAAACCCTTACAAATTTGCTAAGATTTATGACTGAGAGCTGATCCTTTTGATTTGGTCAACACCAGCAGAGAGCYAGTCTGGATTCTGGAGGATTCATGTTCTTGGCTGTATTCTGTGTGATTTGAAATAATTAAAAAAAAAAAAAGTTACAACATGACAATATGAACTGAGCAGATCAGGATTCAGATCTGGGTGAGTCATAAATAAAGTAGAAAAGTGTGTTTTCTTCCTTCTGCAATGGAAACCAGGAAGTATTTAAAATGTACAAAGCCAAATTAAAACCATGTTATCCAAGCAGCTGTAGAGGAAAGCAGTATATTAGGGTTTTTTTTTCCACACTTTTATAGGAGAGGATTTCCAAAACTTACTTTATAGGTCATGTGTTTCAAATCTCCGTTCTAAACCCTCCTGAGTTTATTGCACACAATAAYGCCTGTTCTTCTCTTCTGTCCTCTCCTCACCGACACTTTCAAATTGATGGRGCTATGAACTGTGCTGTTTGCCAGCATCAAACTGATTTCCAGCATGAATGAAAATTGTTAGCAAGAGCTTGATTAATTTTGGGAAGTCATCTGAACATACAAGCTACCAGTGGCCATTTCATGAAGTTACTCAGCTGCAGCAGAGTGGYGGAACTGAAGGAACTAGAAGATCAACTGAAACTTTCTGTTTTACAGGTTAGGTAAAGAAGGTGGAATTTTTTTGTGTGTGACTACTCCTTATCTTCTTAAATATGCCCTTTGGAAAGCAACGTGGATATTCTCCTTTAATAACACTTTCCTTCCTAGAATCTGATCATTAGGAAAGGGTTCTCCGGGTGTGTAGGAAACGGAAAACYGCTGGGAGCCGTTTTGGTGAGCGTGGATGCGGTTTTGGATGCTGACATCAGTTTGGTGTCAGGGGATGCAAAGCAGTGTACTTCCAACACGATATGGAGCCAATTCACTGCAAATAAGATGTGCCTTCTAGATATGTAGAATACGCCCTCTAGACTGCATTCATTCTTCTGTATGTTTTCCAGTGTTCCCAGAATCTCTTGGTTTTACAGCACTAAAATCACTGGTACAACCATTTCTGCATGATTTTCCAGATAGCTGTAGGCTTTCATCAGTGTCAGTACCAGCTGTTGAAGTGAGGGAAACAAGCACTCTGCAGCAGTACTTTCACATCCTGCATGCATATGTATGAGGAAAAACTAAATAGATTAGAACTTTTCAACCTCAAAAGGAAAAAACCGAGACTATGATAGCAGTCTATAAAGACGTAAATGATGCAGAAACACTGAATGGGGGATGACTACTCATTACTTTTCATAACAGAAGAAGTGAGGACCCCGAATCAACTCATCAGGTATCAAGTTCAAAACAAATACAGGAGTAATTTTTCATCCGAATGTTGTGTAAACATCTGTCAGGAATGCCACTATGTAGTTGTTCTTGCCCCGGGGCAAATGCTGGACCAGATGTCCTCTTCATATTCTCTTTCAGTCCTATTTTTCATGATTCTGTAATTAGGTTGCAGAACTCATTGGCGCAGGCGTTAGTAGTTGCCAAAGTTATGAATGGGTTCAAAAAATAATTAGGTTAATGAATAGAATAAAGATCCTCGAAGACCTGTTAACCACACCAATGCGTGTGCAATTTCTAACACAGGTGGTCTCTGATCAGCTGATTGCCGGGGGAAGTATTGCTCTGTACTTGCCTTATTGCTTCTCTTTTTCCCAAAATGCCTATTTTTGGCTACTCTGCACGGTCTGTGCCATGCACTGTTTTTAGGGTGTTTGCCCTGCTCTCAGTATAAGGCAGGACGTAAGGAAACATCCCTTAACATTTCCTTCTGGAAAGGGTTTTCCAAAAGGAAGCAGTGCCAGAGATCAGCATATTTGCAGCTAAAAGTTGCATCATTTTATGTCTGCTCCGGCGCCACGGCCAAGTTTTCAGGAAAGCCTCCAAAACTTTCTTGTATTCTGGCAAGAGAGCACTGTGGAGTCACTGGTGGGATACAGTTTTAATCTAACGCAATAGAGTTAATATCTAACAACGGTGCAAGTGCATGTGGCTAGTATTTGCTGGAAAACACTGACAGAGTGAAGACTATTATAAATTCGCTGATGTGGTTCTCAATGACACCCATGCAGCGAAGCAGCAGAAAGAACCATGGCTAAAAGTGAGACATTTCTGGAACAATCATTCTGTTTAGCTTTGCCACATACCTTACGTTTTCACCTGTAAAATAGTAAGTGTCATATTTCATAGCTAAGGTACTTTGTGCAATAGCAAAAAAATAGTCCAGCAACCAAGTGCAGCCAAGACAACGACAAATTAAGGCTGCACCCTCTGCCAGAACTAACTCGGGTCTCCRCAGCACACAGCTGTCCGTGCCGTCGATGTATGAAACGTAGCAAAGCCGAGGCGAATCCCTGACTGTCGGCTCTCTTTACGGTGTCCAAAAAAGCCATTCCTGCATTCAGCTAATGGGGAATCTGTGAAGTTGCCAGGTAGTTTCCTTAGGGATGTGACACTACAAATTTGGTCAAGCTAATTAATAARCTAGGTGACTTATTCTTTTTTTCAACGGGAAATCTTGGAAGAAAGAAAGCCTTAGGTAGCAAAGCCGGACGATTTATTCACTTGAGCGTGGAAGGGGCTGCACCTCATGTCGGTCAGTCGTCGAGTACCGTAAGCCGTCGTACAAGAMGGACGGGACCCAAAGCAAAGGCGGAACAGGAGCTGTCCACARCACGAACACCTCGCGCTGGATTTTAAAGAAGACTTTGGACTTGGCCACGGGGCAAAGGCAGGGTGGCTGCTGAAAGCCCGGTGACCAGACAGCCCGGTGCAGCACGTAGGCTTCCTCAGTCTAGAGCTAGGCTTCGAAACCTAAGGAATCCAGCCCAGCTTCCTTCCTACCCAGCCAAGCGCCACTACGACCGACAGGCCCATAAGCACGGATGGCTTCGGTGCACGTTTTGGAGAAAAGAGTAAGGCGGGAGGGGAYGCAGACCGTGACAAAACGCGGCGTTGCTTTGCTGAAGGTACATTGCTCCAGATTAACGCAGCATTTATCAAGGAAAGCCTTGACGCTGCAACTGTTTTCTTCCAGGCAAACAAAATTCGGTAGATTAATCTGTCTGAATTTTTATAAAACGCTTAATAAAACACCACGCAAAATAATATGTTAAAGGGGGATAATACAAGGTATTGCAAACCGAATAAGAAACTCACTGCAAGAGAGACAGGGAGAAGTACTGAAAGGGGAACGGCTGGGTGAGGGGCAGGATAACACCGGAGTGCGCAGGGCYGGCTGGGAACCTTCCTGCTGGAAACGTTCATTAACGTCTCTGTCCCCAAAAGGAGAGCACGCGGATGAAATTCACTGCGCGCTCAAAGCGAGGTGACACTGCCAGGGAAGAGTGGAATATCGGAGTACCGATAGGAGCCGGAGGATGCTTAAAACTAGAGAAACTGAAATGAGGTTAGATAGCGTCAAAATCAGTAAAAATCGTCTCGAGCAGTCCAAGGAAGATTAAGTGGAAGTGAAACAGGTGCAGGAGATGGATCCCAGCGTGACCAAGAGAAGGAAGACCTGCCGGACGTGAGGGCACTGAAAAGACCGGCTGATGTTCAGCCTGTTGGGACAAGGGCCGAGGACGTGCACGGYCTCCCCACAGTCACTTAGGCTGAAAGAGACACGGATAGAGGCATCAGGAAAAAAAAAACAAACTATTAACTGGCTGCAAAAAAACAGCCAGAAAATTAGGAGGTTTGGAGCAGCCGTTGAGTAGCAGCAAGGGAAGGAGGAGGAAGGACAGGGGACGAGCAGCCCAGCAGAAGCACGTTTGCCGGGAGGTCGTGGTCCCATAATGCGTGTCCTCCCGGCAGCAGGACACGGCTCGCGGCCCGGGAGCCCCTTCTTGCTTCCATCCCCTGCCCCACGAAGCGGCACCATAGCTTTATCAGCGTTCCTAGCACACGTTTACCCAGTCTCTCGAGTTTCGCAAGAACAGATTTTCCTACAAAATGCCCGGGCTACTGCCGTGGATAGCGCCGGCTCGCATCCAAGCCTGAGCAACAAGGTAAACGAGAGAAAAGACATATATGCAGGAATTTCAGTCTTGGAAAACAGGTGGCCGAAGCTCCGCTCTGCAGACGAGCAAAAGGTGCGACGCTCTCCCAGGACCGGTTTATCCACCCTCGCTTCACGCTCCAGCGCTACCGCGGGCTGCGATGARGAAGTCTTCCAGGTTCAAAGCTGCGCTCTCGACTTCTTACTTTACAAACCCCAAAATGAGACTGGAAGCGGCTTTGGGGGAGTTCATGCATTTACCTGCCATTTTCTCCAAGAGAAGCTGTGTTTTTCTCTGCATTTTAAATTAACTTTTTTTCCGTCTTTCATAAAGCAGAAAGAAAGGCAGCTTTGTTGATTTAAAGTGTAATGTTGACTTGTCACCCGTATGGTCTTACTCAGTATTCACGTTCTCAGATAACGTTGATTTTCAGTGTTTCGCACAATTCCAGGTAGGCTGTGTTATAAAGTACTGTAGGTTGGAATATGGGATTTCCCTTTGACGGAAAATTCCTATGTTTATAAACATACTCTAATCCCTGTTCTGAAACTTATTCTGATTAATCCCTAACTCCGTGAGAACAAAAAGCTCCAGGTTCCTGTGGGATCAGGACTGTAATACTTTTGAACCATGGAGATATGTCAAAACAACATAATGGAATATAATAGTAAATAATAACAAATTAATATGACAAGTCTCCATGAAAATACATACTTGAATTAAAGGTAACAAAACACATTTATTTTAATGAAATAGAATTATGTTGAAAAATTAGCAAAACCAGCACATTCCCAGGAAACTATTTCATTTCAACGAAACTGCTTCTTTCAGTGAAATATTACTGTAACGTGTTTCAGCTAGCTGTGTCACTGAATAAAACACAGAAGTTGCTCCCTTGATGCCTGCAAAAATTAGTGTGGCCTTTGATATAAACCTAATTAATTTGGACCTCCTTCATGGGTTTAATTTAAATTTTTCACACATATATATTTGTATTGATCTGGAACCCTCTGAGAGGCAATTTATCAAATCTTTTGCTCAATACACCACAATTACCAACAGAAAGAAAATAGCAGCACATAATTTAGCATCTTGAATATATTACTTTAGTTCATTCAAGTTAAAATAAGTCAGCAAGAATAGTAAAATGAAAGTGAAGGTGCCTATTTGACTTCAAACAAGTCACAATAAGAAAGGGAGTATATCTTTGGCAAAATTTTATCTTGCTATGGGAAACATTTAAAAAAATGACTAGTAGAAATGGCTACTTTTACAAATACACACATTTATCTCCTACATGCACATGGCTACTTTTCCTCCCCACGTGTTAGCACGAGTGATTTGATGTAAGGGGTGGACTCCTCGCAATGGGTAGAAAGACATCTTCCCCCACGTCCACTCCAAACTCACTACTGACCAACGTTTTTGCAAGATTATAGGCTACGATGTCAAAAAATAATTAAAAGAAACATTGCTTTTGCTTTCTGAGGGTAAATCAGCACGTATTTATTATTTCAGCGAAGCAAGCAGAGCTTTGGGCATCCYGGCGCGCTCGCGACGTCACGCTGTCGTGGCACATCCGTACACGGAGGGAAACAGAAGTCACGACTGCAGCGTAATTGTTAAAACCAGCAGGTTTAGGGCACGTCGCAGCCCAGGGGAACCAGCAGAGCCGTTGCTGCCTCTTCCCCTGGCCTGGGAAGCGTTTTTCCCCTGCTCTCCTCCGAGAACGACTCCGTCGAGCAGAAGACGGCTACCGACAGCAAGACGCGGTGCCTACGGGGGGCTGGAAGATGCCGGAGACGTAACCCTGGCTTGCAGGGAAGAGCCGCCTGGAGCATTTCGCTGGGATGCCCTGCCGATTCGTGTCGCTCTGCAGCCGGTACACTCGAGTGCTGAGCAAACAAATGGCAACGGAGAGTGATTTAAGGTTTTCGATAGATCAGGAAAAAAGCGTTTACAACAGATGCTGCCTCCGGCATAGGAGCCGGTGCTGCTGGGCGGGAGGGACGGCTGCATCCCGCCGGCTCCCACTCCCGGGCATCAGGGCCGGTCGGCACCGCTCTCCCCGTGGCACCCAGCACCTGTGATTAGATGTAGCGATAGCAGCAGCAGTGATGAGGGAAACCCATGAAACGGCCCCAAGAGCCAGGCTGGCGCCGGAGAGGGGAGCTGCTGCGAACCCGCCGGGCACGTGAGGTGCCCGCTCTTCCCAGGGCTGCCCAGGGAAATCCTGGAACTGCTGSCGGGCTGGGAAAGCCCCTGCTCTTCCCAGGCCACCCGGGGAAATCCTGGAATCGCTGGCGGGCTGGGAAAGCCCCTGCTCTTCCCAAGCCGTCCTCCTCCGATCGTGAGCCTGAACTGTGCTCAGCGCTGCTGCTGCTCCTCTGACCGCTGCGCTCTTCCCACTATCGCAGCTAAAAACAATAACTTTTAAGCRCTTTGGGGACTCATATTTGAGTGACTTCTTTTTGTTTTCTTTTTATGCATCTAAGTAATGACAAACATATCTTAACTCACGGAGGAAACCCCAGGCAGGGTATTGCACTCTATCTCAGTGTTTCCCAAGCCGAGGTCAGGGCTGGCTGAGCGACCTGCTCAAGGAAGAGCGCTCGCAGCCCAGCCCTCTCCTCTTGCTGCGTCTGGAAGTCAAGCGCTACAGCGAACAGCGCAGCCTTGATTACACAGCCCCGTCTGCAGGCTCCCCGGGCACGAGGTGGGCATGAATTTTTCAGTTCATGCATCATTTACAATTTGCTGCAGCGATTCCACAAAATCAGCAAGCTTTAAAAAGTTAATGAAAGACAATATCTTTTTCTGGCTGTCGTTGAAAGTTCTGTAATTTGTTGCATTGCGCTGGGAGCGCGGAGATTTATTATTAAGTGGGGATAAGAGGTGAGGAAAAAAACCACTGAAAACACTACATTTTTCTTTGACAGTTTTATAGTCCTTAAGGCTTGATGTGTTGAGAGACTGGCCACAGTGGCAGGCTCCCGATCTGTGGCGACAGACAGGCACGAGGGCCGCTCCTCCCGAAACTGGGCTCTTGAACCCATGCAGGTCACCGACGCACGACCTCGGATTGCATCCTTATCCGTAACGCCAAAACCCTGCTGCAGACCAGCCCTCGCAGCAGCCCCATTTTACGGATGGTAAAACTGCCGTGCGAAGCGACTTCCCTGCGGCTATGCAAGAGGCCGGTGGCACGGCGAGGCCTGAGACCACTCCAGTGGGCTGCTTTAAGTCGCTTATCAGCGTTGTCTTGAAACAGTGACCCATTTCTAGGAACAATATTCCTTTAGATTTGTTGCTAGACAGCCATGTGACACAGCACATCATGATAACCCTCGAAAATTAACTCATATCAGATGAAACAAAAAGCGAAGTATGCAGACCTATTTATTTCATAACAATTCTGATTCATCCCGGACATTTTTTTTTTTCTCACTCAAGTTTGGTTTCACATATGCAGGTGCAGGCTAATTGCAAGCAAGGCTGCTATGTGGATATTTCTTTCCACGCTCAAACGACACCGAAGCATTTTTAGAAGGAACGTAAGGAAGAGTGGCACGAGTTTTGCAATATTTGCAATATTTATAAAGGCAAGGGAACCTCACCTGGTCTGCTTTTGAAGCCGATGCCTGCTCTCCTTTTGCTCATCTCACACATCAAAAAGCACGTTGAAATAATGCAGCCTTGACGCTTGCAAGGAGGGCAGGAAAAGGGGCAATCTCTCGGAGGTTTTCATCCTTCAGGAGCGACCACGCTCACCGAAGAGCAGGGTACAGGGTCCAAACCAGCGCTCGCCAAGGTAACATCTCATTTGGGAACGCTGCAGGAGCTAATGCACTTTTAGCTGGCTACCGTGCTCGCTGCTGTTCACCTATGTTATATATACGCTGTTGGACAGCACGAAACACCTGCCCTTATAATGGGGTCGCCGCTGCCCGGTCCCTGCTCCGGCGCCTTCCCCGGCACCTTGGCCGCGCGATGCCGCGTGGGCACGAATAACTGGGCAGGAACAACAACACTGAGAATAAAAGAAAGATGCCGTTTMTAATGATTTCTCTGATGCAGCRTAGTATAGTACAGGTGGTGATAGTACCAAATCTGCCYCTAACATTTACTAAAATTAACCTAGGGAAAAGAAGATTTAAAAGAAAAAAAAMMAAAACAGATGWWTATCTCWGATCAAARTGAAARAATGACCTGATTAGTACTGACCAGCCAGCCCAAGAGTACTGGCTTRAACTATATAGCAAATAAAATAATCCTGAGACAAAAGACCTCCAGGAAAAAATCTACGTTATTTTTTGTACAACTTAAGGTATAAATCCTTGATTTAAAAAAAAAAAGATAAAAGTTGCCGAATGTAACACAAGGAGAGGAACAGTGTCACCCGCGAATAGGCAGACCCTTACTTTATTAAAAGAAAACAGCCCCTTGGCTGCAGAGGGCTAAAAGCCTTGTCCGAAGCTTTTCCTTGCCACGTAAGCCTAGCTGCACCGCTCTGAAGGTGAATTTCCCACACTTTTCAATAACTTTCAGAAGGGGAGAAGATGAGAAATAGGATGTCAATTAACAATAACATCCCCTGGCAAATCCATTTCCTAAAATAGGAGCTCCAGCACCGTATCAGATTCTCTGGACACCAGCCATCAGCAGGAGCTAGAGGAAGATGCCCGCAAGGAATAAAAGTGGGCCAACGAAATGAAACGGCATTTCGTCTCGGCGAGGGCCGGCTCTCAAGGTGAGCAAGGCTCGCCGAAAGCGAATGTTATTTACATTCTGGAAGGAATTCAGGCCGAATTCAGGGGACAAGTCAGGGAATTGTTATTTGAAGAATTAAATCTGAAATAATTGCCTGCGGAGAGAACCAAAGCAGATCCCTTTCTCTGCCCAGGTGCACCAAGCRGCACCTTTTCTATCAGCGTCCCGTTCCTTTCCTTGTCCCTGCTCCCATACGTTTTGGAGGATCCACTGCGGACAGTTGCTGCAGACACGATGTGGAGCTATTTGTGCATTTACACCCACGATGACCTTGCTCGTGTTCTTATGAAGTGCCCCACTGAGAAACCCTGCTAAATCTCACCGCATCCGGAAACGGTGAATCTTGTCGCAGCTGTCAGAAATCCAGCTGCAGTGGCAACAGCCGCTGCCTCCTTTCCCTTCTCGCTTCTCACACCCCAGGCAGCCCCGAGCCGGTCCTGGCAGCCGTTCGGGACCACGCCGCAGGACGGCAGGACACGCCGTGGGACGGCAGGACATGCCATGCTGCAGGAGGGCAGATGTTTGGGACCTGCACTGCAGGACACGCCACAGGATGACGTCCAGCTGAAAGCCGTATTCTCTGGGTGCAAACCCCCGGGGAATGGGACAAACGCGTCCTTTCCAGGGAAAGAAAAACAAGTCTTTTAACCGCTCCTAGGGGTGAATGACATCAGCTCTCCTGACACCCATGACACTTTGCTGGTGTGGCGAGGGGAGGTCAAAGACTTCGCGCCTCCTTACATGTTCACATTTGCTCATCTTTTTTTCCCCAATATGTTTGCTTAACTGAAAGGAAAAACGCTATAACTCTCCTCTGCTTACCAACGGTGGTAAATGCAAGTCAAACTAACAATAGCTTCATTTATATAACGATACTTAAATTAAAGGTGAGCGTCCAGCTATCTTTGAAAGTACACAAAGAAATAAGGTAGGGAATGAATTTGATGTTGCTCTTGAAATATGACATCTCTGGACATCCCTAAAAACGAAACAAAATAAAAACAAAAGGAGAGAAAGAGGAAAGTGAAAATGGWACAAATGTCTCATTCCTAACTAACTTAACTCATTTTGAAAGTGGATAGAGCAGAGTCAGGAATTTCTAGATCCTAGGAAGTATTTCCAGTATTTAAATTCCAGTTTTGGTCTTAATTCATGCTTCTCTTTCAGGGAGTCAGGGTTATCCTACGTCCATCACACAGATCATGTCTGTGATAATGAGAGACATAGCAAGAGGGTCCTGTAAGGGTAGTTGTCATTTTGGGGCAAGAAAGCCCAAAATCTTGAGTTTGGAATATATTTAATTAATGAGGGGAAAAACAAAGAGTCTCCAGAATGCTTTGCTTATCAAAGCACCCCTCCATAAGGCAAGTGATAGCGGAGCAAACCTCGGCCCTTGTACGTGGGTTATTTGAGATGCTTTTGCCCAGCAGGGCCCCACTTAGGCAGCGCAAATGAACAAGGGAACCTGCATCCGGACGGCGGAACAGCAAATGAAAGGCTTAAAAAAAGGAAAGGGGCAGAYCCACAGCTGATCAGACACGCTGCTGTCACAGCCACCAGGGATCTCTAACGGCGGCTGCTGGATCCCCCCCAAAAGGAAACCAAACACAAAGGCTCTGCGCACTCGACTATCTAAAGGTTCCCCGAACCAAACAGCCCTTAATTCCCTCTCCAAACAATTTGCTGCCAGAGCATCCAGGAGACACTGGGAACGACTGAAGCGTTATACAGACCCAGCGAAGGGGAACGCGTCACCTTTTCTAAAAGGCAGAGCTGCGAGCGGTGAGACCGAACGGGCTTTATTAGCCGCGTTACGGCAGACGTAGAGGTCCGGGCTAAGCCAGAGCCTTGCTGCTTCCCAGCACGGTAAATACACAAAATAACAATCCGAATGACCTTAAAGGGTCCAAACAAAAGCCTGAAAAGGCACAGAAGAGAAAGGAGCCATCCTTTCCTTTTGCAGACGGGCAGCTTAGGCACAAAAAGGTGGACGGGTGGGTGGCCCGGGGTCACGCAGGACGCCTAAGAAACAAACCACCCCCTGCTCCAGTTAATCTCTTTCTGACACGGTAATTCCTGTTAACAGAGACAGGACTGGACACAATAGGAAGTTGCTCAGAAGGTGTTTTGCTGGGTGCAGGAGCTGCCAGGCAAAGCCTCGGAGCTCGGAGCGGTGCGGGAGCAGAGGCCTCCTCCAGCCTTGCAGAACCGCGCTGCTGGGAGAGAAACAGCTCCGATTCGAGCACAAGCTTGGGTTTGGGTTTTTCCTAGGGTTACGGAAAGGAAATAGGCCTGCGTTGCAATTGTGTGTGTGTGTGTGTGTGTGTGTATAAATACACACACACACACACAATTTAGAAATGCATATATATCAGTTAGGGAATTAGAGAAGAGAGTGTAAAGCAGGCCACTTTCAAACTTCAAAACAAAGTCCTCCTGGGCAGAGATTCATTAATGAGACACGTTGCCAACAGTTTGTTTTTAATCGTTATCAATACATACTGAAACAAGCAGTCTTAACAATCTTATCCTAAGCTAAGTGTGAGTGCACAGTGCCACGCGGCTGATGCCACGTCGTGAGCGCTGGTAGCTGCAGTTCTAGTTCTCAAGGTTGCTGATCAGGCTTGGGAGTTCATTGACAAGGCAATATGGAACGGAAATGGGCAACTTGCTTTTCCCCATTTTTTCTTGCTTATCGTTGTTTCGTACTCCTCTCCCCCTTCCCGTAAAGAAAGGCAGGGATCTCACCTGCTCCCAAAATGGTTCATCTTTTTTTTTTTTTTTTGGAGCAGGACTTGTTCTGGTTTTGCCAGACATTTGTCCTCCTTATTCTGCAGCATTATTGCAGCTCCACCAGGCGTCTTTCCTCCTGTTCTCCACCTTGCAGATTCTGCTACTTGCACATACGCATCTTCCTGGACCCCGTCTGTGCAAACATACGACAAGTCCCCATCCCTCTGTGGCTCCCTATTATTTATATACCTATGCTTATCTGAGTTACAAAATGCTTATACGTGTTAGCTGGTTCTGCTATTTTAGTGTACTTATGTCTAGATTCAAGGCAAGCTGAGAGCCCGCTTAACATACTTCTGCTTCGCGGGTGCAAGAGGCCTCTGCTTCAGCTACACCTGCCTTTGCACCCTGAGATAGTTTTAATGCGTAGTCTAAAAGCCTGTATCAGAAATTGCATTTCTGAAATAGAAAAATTGTATTATGTATGCAGTACCCAATCCAGCTGAGTGCTGAATGCCATCAACCCTCATTTCATCAGGAGCTGAGGGCACTTAACACCTCACAGGGCTGAGATTAGAAACCTGGCAAGAAATAACCCATTGTAATTCAACTTGTTCCACTCTGTTGGTAATTTCCTGGCCTGAGACCATCTGCTGTTCAGTAGTAGCTCTTCTAACATCGTAGGCAAGTCAAGAAAATATATTAGAATTGTTACAAAACTTTCTCAGAATATTAATGCTCTCCTCCTTTAGCATTTTTTTTTAAATTAAGTATTTATATGGCGTCACAGATATCTTAAGGTTCTTATATTTTTGCACTGACTAAAAATACAAATTTCTATAAGCCATAAACAGAAAATATTGCAGAACCACTTGGAAAGCACTGTATTTTACTCAGACATAAGCCTTCAGGGCTTTAACAATCTAAACAGCTATTCGCAAACCTAAGTGCACCATTACGTTACCTGCTAGGAAACTCCAGGACCGAACGATAAGGTATTTGGGCAATCGGGAACAGCTCTCGTGGCCAAATACAAGGCTAGATTAGAAAAAGAAACTCAAAGTGACAGACTTAAAAGTAGATTGTCTTAAAAAGAAAGTAAACGTTTGGTAAAAGATTCAGTCAAACCTAACTAAGGAGTCAGAAATCCCAGTGGAAGTGACTGAGCAGGACAAAGAGGTTTATAGATTCAAACTCCAGCTCGCTGTGCACCAGGCAAATCTTTTCACTGGATTATTTTCTGCCTCAGGCACTGCTGAGCCTATCCTGCTCCTCCCGGAGATTTTCCCTGTGGTAGCAGGGAAAATCATCTTCATCCTTGGCATTCTCCTTCTGCCCAAATGCAAGACGGGGTCAGATGAGATTATCCTAATTGTCTTTTCTCTCCTTAAGGTTCATCACCTTAGAGAAGAGCTTCATGGAGCTGGAAGTTCAGAACAGATCTCTCTATAGTTATCCTCACAATATATATTTTTTTCCTCATCATACTTAGTGCTTCTTTTCACCGAGCTTCCTGACCTGCCCAAAGCTGCCTGCAGCCAGAGTAGTTGCCTTTTTTCTCAGGCAGTCATGTGCTCCAGAGGGAGGAGGCCTGGGGATGTGAAAGCGTAAGACTTTTAAAATGTAATAATCCGAGGTCAGTCAGCAATGCATCACTCTCATGCAAGGAATCTGTTTTGAGCTAAACTGACTTATCATCCCACAGGACTTTGGTGTTATAATGATGAAGAGACATGACTGTGTTCTGGCTTACACATATGGTTGCTTTAGTAACTAAATCAAGATCAGCTACAGCGTGCCTGCATGAGACTGCTAACATCTTCCTGTATCAGAGATAATGAACGAGAAGGAAAAAAATACGGATTATACTGAGGAGAGACAGAAACTACACATCACTGAACAAGAAGGCTCTTCAGGAGTAAGCCTGGATCCCACAAAAACTGRCTTCCAGTATTACAAAGGTCATAATGTTTGAAAAGGTGCCCGATTTGCGTGAATGGCATTTGTCCTTGTTATTCTCATTACTCTCATACAAATTCACATGATGCAAAAATGCAGCAAGCCACCGTAACTAGAGTTTGAGTGAATTAGGAAACTTTATTTCCCATTTCCAGGTTTCCATGGTGATGGGAAAAGTGTGAATGAATAGTCCGTTCTCAGGCACAGAAAGGTATTAAAAAAAAAACCTGCTTGTAATGCAAAGACAAATAGTGACATGGAGATAAGTGGCCACATCATTAGCTGAATAGAACAGAACAGAACAGAACAGAATAGAACAGAAGACTCCTTTGTTGTAGAAAGTTATAGGGTACATGTAAAAAGAAAAGGAGAGAGGAACTATAATTTCCAGCGGAATTGGTAGAGCTAAGTCATTTAGATATTCTAGATGTTTCAGAGAACAAACCTCACCTTTTAACATCCGGAAGCCAAAAATAAATAAAAAGGAGATTAATCTAGGGAAAAGAAAAAAGAAAAGCTCAGGCATCTATTACATCTTGGCTTATATTAGGAATGGAGAAGAAATCTGTTAAAAGATAAAACCGTGCAGGCCAACGAACCATTTGTCTGAACATTTTGTGTGAATTGCAAGGTTGTTTCAGGACATACACTATTTATTTAGAATCATTTTATTCCCACTTTTTTTATTCCTTCCTGGTGTGAGAATAGCTCTAAAATATCAGCATGCTGTTAAAGTCATTTTTAAAACCTGGTCATTCTTTCTCACCTGATGCCTCTGTCTTCAGGCAAATATAGAACCAGTAGCATAAATAAAAGTTGTAGTCTAAATAAAAGGATATGAAGAATAACATCTTTTTAGACTCTTTACTACAAGCCAGTGGTTTGAGAAATGAGCCTTGGTCTTGTTTTTTTGATGGAATTACTAGCTTTTATAAGGTAGTAATAGCATTTCCACCTTTTCCTTCTAGGACTCCTCAGCTGGAGGAAGTCTTTCACTGCGCTGGTTGGAGCCCTCCCCTGGTACTGACTCGTTCTGAGTTTGCAGGGGCTCAGTATCCCCAAAGCTGAATAATGGACTTTTCAGTTATGTCCAAAGGAAAAAAAAAGTAGGGGAGGAAAAGTCTGTGTTAAATCAAAACATAGCTTTCTGAAAAAAACAAATGAAATGAAAATTCTGGAAATATAATTCCGGTTCATTTTTATTCCATTTGGGACTATTTAACCCTTAAAAACTGCTCTGTTTCTAAACRTAGGTCAGTTTTCAAATAGAAAGTGTCACTTCTACCTGAAAAGTGATTTATTAATGACTGAGATGAAGCCCTTTGAAATATCAAAGCCTGAAACATTTCTTTTCTGATAATGTTAAAAACAATTGTTTTGAACTTAAATGTCTTTTTAACCAAACTACTTGCTGATTCAAACCATTTTAGCAGATTTTCCATTCCTATAAAACTTTGTATTTAAATCAATTAAAGGAAAAAAAGGAATGAAGTTCTGCATCTAGCAGAGAAGTCCGTGGACATGGAGCTCACTGCAGAACCGAGAGAATGGTCAGAGCATGAACAAACTTTATTCCAGCTCAGTTATACTCAGAGGCCTGTAGCTGCCTCAGTCTATAAGCGACTGGTTCCTGCAGCCAAACAGGGTCTTCCTCTTTGGGTTCCTTCTTCTTTCCCCTCTCATTTCTTTTTCTCATATTCTTGCTCCTTAGAATTCATTCAAATGTTGATTCTCTGTGACAGAAACTTCTCTTGTAGACTTTCGGGCCAACTCATATTTCCTCAGCACGAACACGGCAATACAGAAAACACAGAGCCTCCCGGATAATTCACAGCCTTTGAGACATTCCAGGGAAACCTGGAAGCCTTTGGGAGAGCTGGTTATCACACTGAGCTCCTTTTCTCTGTTAATGCATTTGCTGATCCTTTGATGCAGGTGTGAAGAAATATATATTAAAGTATTTGTTCCACAAGATCTCAGTGTTGTGCCCCAGATAACACACACACACACACACACACACACACACACACACACAGAGTCTGGTTTAATAAGATAAGAGCATTTGTACACTGACCATTATTAACTAATTGTTATTATATTTCATATCATTTTTAATCAAATAATGGCAAGGGTGATGAACATTGAAGTGTGGGGCTCACATTAACAAAGTTGATGGGAAAATTGCTTAACACAAAAAGGAGAAAATCTTGGATCTACCTGATGGAAGTCAAATAACCTCCTTGCAGTCTTTGAACACTGAGATAACAACTTTTTCACAAAAGCAGAGAGTAGCTTTTTTGCATAGTGGGGTAGTGTGCAATGTCTGTGGAGGGAAAATTCATGGGGAAAAGGGAGACCATTACCAGGAGGAGAAATACACATGAGAAGTTGGTCCACATGTTTATCTGCCTGTGCATAAATGACAAAAATCTGTAGGAAGACCTTCAGAAAAGGAATTTTCTAAGCTCTTCTGCTGTTTTTGTACTACTTCAAAACTAGACAGAAGAGAATGAAACACAGTAGTGAGTTTTCAAGAAGAAACACATGGGTAGGTCAAACTGGATGTGTGCTAGAAATGTGAGATGGAGAGAGGGGTCTGCTCTTTGACTCGTACATGGATCAGCCCCCGTGGGAGCAGGGACAGCTTGAGGCTAGGGAAGCAGTAGCCCACTTCTCGGGGAGCGCGTGGGCCATGATCTATTTTATGTACTAGACTTGGCTCAGACAAAGGGGCAGGCAAAAAAAAGGTTTTTTTCCCTGTATCTGTGCCTYCTGAGGCCAACCTACAACTACACAACTGCTTCAGCAGTGCCCAGCGGCAGTTGCCTTGAGGTGTGGAAACATGGTCACATCAGCCCAGGTTCTGCTCCCAGGAAACTGAGGGAACGGTAAGCCTCCAGCTGGTTTTGTGCCCAATCGCTCTTCCCTCCTCAGTGATATTTGTCCCCCTTGGCCAGTTAGTGGCTTATGGCTGCTTTGTTATGGTAGTAAAGTGCATGGAAGCAGTGCCAGGGAAAGAAACAGTCTCAGGAATATGTTTTGGGATAAACAAAAATCCAGACCATTACTGCAGGCCTTGTGTAGCTGACTCTAGAGTGTATTATTATTGTAATGCACTTACTGTTGTAATGTGCACTTACCAAAAAGTGGTATTCCATTTCATGTGAAGGAAAACAGCYCTGCAGAGGATTTGCATCCCTCCCCAGTACACAACATTTCATGTTCACCAGAATGCTTTTACACCAAGGGCTATGGCTAAACAGCTGAAGAACATCTCGGCTGAGAAATATTTGTTATCGCATTTTCCACTTATTTCCCTTACACCTGCCACTCATAAACTGTCTGAAATCCCAGTACTCTGGAGTTCAAGCAATTACTTTCAGCCCTATAATTAACTTTCTCCGAAACTGATATAACTCACACTGAACTCAAAGTCTTCCATTCTATGGGATTTTTGTCACTTAATATGTTCTATTTAATACAGACCGAAGAGGATTGCTGAGCTTTCAGCATATGGACTATGATTTAGGAGATATGTGATTAGTAAATCCCAGTTCTGCCACAGATCCCATATGACCTTAAACCAGTCACCTAGGTTGGGATTTATCTCAATTAACTAACTTTAGACAACCAACAGTTAGATGACCAGGTCTAAACCGGTGACATAGGCTGCACACATGACAGCATTTTGTTTCAGAACAGTTGCACAGTGTTGAAGCAAATCTCCTGATCATGCCCATTTTTGATGCAAAGCAATGTTGGTTTCCACGGACTAGAGAATATCTACATCAGACTCTCTAGGTGAGTGTTGAATGCRTTCCAGCTCCTAATGGGACATAAAGGACTGGAGAAATTATTGGTTCTTCAGACAGCCTCAAACCACATTTTCAGCCAGGGACAGTAGACTAAATCTCATCCAAAGTAAAACCTCTGAACTGCATATAGTATAGACATATGGGCCTCATCAACAGCTGCTTCAAACTACTGATCTGCTCCTATTGTGCCAAATTACTTACTAAYGCAGACAAAAAACATTGGCTCCCTTTACAGTCAGCAGAAAGAAAGAGCCACTCTAGAGGGATTCCCTGGACCTGTCTTATGGATGAACTGCCCTGGTTCTCTTCACTGACTAATTGAGATGACTACATCAGACTTAAATCTCTCAATTTTGGATTCTGAAGTTAGGGAAAGCAAATCACAGCTTTAATCTCCCCATTGCTTTGTTTCTCAATCTATATAGTGGGCAAAAGCTCTCTTTCTGTCCTGCCGAGTTATAATGCAAGTATTCTGGTGGCACTGAGCTGACTGGTGTCAGCCTCTAGCAGAAAGGTAACTGGTTTGAGCTGTGACCTCCAGACATTCCCCTAATGCAAATACAAACACAGATGTGTTCTCAGCAGTCACCTCATGGAGCTCATCTTGTTGTCTTCACTTGGTAAAACTCCCTCTGTAGTCATCAGGACTTTAAATTAGGACAGGAGACAACCCTAACTAGGGTTTGCTCATTGAACTCCCTCGGTAAGAAATTCAATAAAGCCAGATATGTGTAGATGCTGCTACAGTAAGAAAATACTTGTAAAGAGCTTAGACATCTATCAGTCCTCTAGGGAAGAGGACAGTCATTATGCACAAGAGAATAATTCTAGCTTGACTCATAATGGGAAGATATTATTTTATGCTTGCTACCTATGATCACATATTGTAAGGAATAATGTTCTGTTATAATGAAATATAATATGTCGTATCTCACATTTTCTGTGTCATAAGATTCAGCAGTATGAGGCAATAAGATAATCTTATGTCAGAGATGGTATTTTTACAGCATCGTTATAAAAAAGGTTTATTTAATGAACTGATTTCTGTGTTCATAAACACAAAATGGAATTATTTTTCACAGTGTGTTCTTTTTACCCATTTATTGTTAAAAAGTAGATTAGATGCCAACTAGTGGAATACCCAGTCTGAATTTATAGTAGATAATTACAAGATCATTTTCCAAAYACCTCTGGGTAATTTGCAGGGTTTTTCACTAGCCAAGCTTTAAGCTAACTAAGGATGTCACGACTGATACAATTTTAAGTATGATATGTGCAAACATTAATCTTATTCCAGTATCTCCTGGAAAAACATGAGCACAAGTTTTATCAGTGGTTTTAAAAGTTTCTCTGCTCATTCAGAATATCACAGTTCAGTAACTGCCTTTCTAACACAAAACTTGAATGGTAGATATGGATCATTTTTATCCATGACTCAGAGGGTTTCAAATTACACATTCTCAAGGACTATTTCTAGGAAAGTTTATACATAGAATTTACGACCAGAAATCTTTCAGKTTTTTTTATGGAGGGTATCCAGTTTCAATTCTTTTCAGTGAAAGAATAAATGAGAATAAATTCTRTCAGCACTGTCTCTTGCATTGTATAATCTCACAGTCATATTCATGTTATTCAAATTGCAAGCCTATTACCTTAGCTTCACTTTGAAGAAGGGRTAATGTAAAAATGGAAACTCCTCACTCAACATATTCATATTGAAAATCTTTTTTTTTTTTTTCTGCTGCAATGATAACTAACTTTTGGGGAGCTTTATTTTTGCAGATGGCATAAGAGAGTCTGAATTGGATTCTGTTTTTCCTTAGATTTCAAATCCTCAGTCAGTTACATCTTTTTGAATACACTGAAACCAGTTTTAATCTAGATCCTCAGCAGGTCTGAACAAATACAATTAGGAAACTTAAGTTGATTTACGGCAACTGAAATTGCCCTATTTTGTGTCAGTGAGGGCTCAGTATGAACATAATAAGGTTTCAAGGGGCTAACAAAAAGCTTAATCTGACTTGCAGGAGGTTTTATTGTGCATTTTTTTAAAAAAATCACTGTTAATGCTCTGGCAGACAAAAAACCAAAGCTATTCACTCATAAAATGTTCTTGATCCGGTATCGCATAAGATGTTGTAAACATGGAGTCTTGCGATGCCATTTTATAGTCAAGAGTGAGAAAAAGAATCCTTCATTAAGCAGAAGAATTAGCAAGAGCTCTCGGCTTCCCCATACCAAGTTTAAGTCGGTGCAATTCCACGGGCTTCAGTGGAGCGGGACGGTGGGAAGACGATCAGGCCTGGCTGTGTTTGGCACTCTGTAACCTGCACTAACATGAAATCCRTTCCAACTGCATGAGTCGTGTGGAGACATGTTGAATAACGTTATTTACTTGATGAATTTAACTTGCAGCGTTAAAGGTTGATATTAAAACTAGGATACCTAACACACACTAGGACAAAGATTGATGTGTGTTCCAGAAGGTGACCATACTTTGGAAAATAAGGCAGTTCTCGCTTATTAGTTAACCCACTTACAGGAACTGTTAGAAATTCAAGTTCTGATAACCCTGTCCTCCTTCCTCATTCACAGAGAATCTTCCCAGGGTCGAATTTTACGCTGTTGAAATCAAAGGAAAAAGCACAGTGACCTCTCTGGGCCATGACATCCCCAATAGGGTACAATTTGCCATGTTCAAGAAATTATCACCAGAAAATGTTTCTCTCTTTCAGTAGGGCCCTCGGGAAAATGAGCACGCAGATCTGCTTTCCTATATTTTTATGCAGTCATTTGCAGCAGCAAATGTTAGTGTAAAGTCTGTCCAGCCTGATTTGGTACAATTTTATTSCTCCTGCTCTGCACTGGGCAGATGATTGAATCTAACATACAGAATGAARGACCAAGGCCCTGTTGAATTGTTATCTGAAAAACAAAGGACTGCAGCATTCTGGGGAGAAGAAAGCACTTTTTTTTTTTWATGTATTTTTAACTTTTTGAAGTCTTATTCCTATATCTTACACATATCAAGCGCCTAAAATCTTCTAATGATGAAAACATCACAGATCTTAGAGCCAGAAGGGGCCTCATARTTATCTGATCTGATTTTGTACACAGACTCACCACAGAACTTCCCTGTGTTAATTCTTGCTTCAAGTTCAATAGCTAAGTGATAATGTCAGTAAGTGACATAGGCAATTTTGAAGTTAATCTTTGTGTGGCATAATTGTGGCTGTGTATTTAGCTTGTGTGGCATAATTGTGGCTGTATATTTAGCTTGCAATATTTAAAAGGCACTGCTTTTTAAACAAAACTGTGGATTCTCAAATTACATTTGCCACTGATAGATAAGATGTAGGACTGCTTAATAAGTTCAYGTACTCAGTAAGCTGTCAAGAGACTGGTGATCATTTTAAAAAGCAGCTGGAGTAAAACCAAACTGACATATAATACTTTCTAATATTTATGCTTCAAAAATTTACTCCAACAAATCAAAGGATATGAACTTTTATAATACATAATTCTTGGAACTTTAATGTTTAATATAATATGCTCTTTGCTGCTTTTTGTGTAATAGTGGACACTTATTAAGTTGCTTCAAAAAATACAAAGGAGACAAATGAGTATCCAGCCCTGTAGGARGACTATCTTTMWTCATTCTAGCAATAKTCAAACCCCAAAGGAACWTTTTTTTTTTTTATTGCTATACCTTCATCTACCCACAAGTGCATTTAATCAAACCAGACAACCTTTTTCAAGGAGAATGTCTGGGTGGCCCATTCTGCGAGTCCTTGTTACTGAACTAGATATACCACAGGAGGATATACAGCAAGGAAAGACATTTCACCAGGGTTCCACAAAAAACGTGATCTTGTGACCTAGCGGATCTTTTTTACAGCTAATGCCTTTGCCTCTACAACATAACAGGAAAACCAAGGCAAATCTTGTCCATAGTAACTCCAGAAAGATCACTATTATTACTGAAGGGGACAGGTCTGCATAGGTCCTGTCCATAAGGAAAAGCAATGAATTCTTAATGGTTATCTGCCACAGATTGCAACACTCCCCAGCACAGATGAGTGAATGATTCATAGCAACCAGTTACTCTGCTGAATTTAACTCCCTGTTCTGTTTGCTAATTGCCTCTGATCTGTTTACAGATATCTCAAATGCACGYGCTGTACAAATCCTTTGGCTGCATGCAATCTCAGAGTGTAGGTAGCTGTGAACATCAGGATACTGGGGATCTGAGCTGTGTCTGGCAGTTGTGACTGTTCAATCAGGTCAGAAGATGTGGTTTCTTGTCTTTACAAAACACTGCAGCCTGCTGAGCTGTGTTCTCCATGGCTTTGCAATCTGGATATGTAAAATGGCAATTTTTGTGCTTTTCAGTGCAACTGCTGAGACTTACACAAAATGGAACTCACCTAGATGGAGCTTCATCTAGTAATCAGGGCTGAATATATAGGTCTGTGCAGGRATCCATACCATGCATGGAATGGAGAAAGAGAAGTCATAGTATTGCAGAACAGTTGGGGTTGGCAGGGACTTCTGGAGATCATCTAGTCCAACCTCCCTGACCAAAGCAGGGTCAGCTAGAGCAAGTTGCTCAGGACCGTCTCCAGTCGGGTTTTGAAAATATCTCAAAGGATGGAGATTCCACAACCTCTCTGGCTTCTTCCAGTGCTTGACCACCTTCACAGTAAAGAAGTTTTTTCTTATGTTTAAATGGAATTTCTTGTATTCAATTTGTGTTCATAGGTCAGCATGCTTACAGCTGGCAGTGCTGTCCCCAGACACACCAATATAGCCTATGTGAGCTCAGTACCACCATCCTCAGATCCCCAGAACCACTGACTAATCCCTTGCCCAGCAGTGGCTCAGCTGGCTGCTGTTTCTTCCATACCTGGTGGAACACTGGTTCTGTTGAACAGCCATGTACARTCAATAGAATCCCACTTTTTTCTACAATCTGAGCAAAAAGTATGAAGATAGCTGCRAAGAATACTTAAGGAAATGTCTGAATTCTTTTTTCTAACTCTGCTGTAGCCAACTACCATTTACCTGTGAAAAGAGAGTGGCACAAGAGGAACTGAAATGAATGCCTCCACATTTCCTTCAAATACAGAATGAAAAACCCATAATAATCCATCTATCCAAATGCTGCCAGGATACCCTGCTGTACCTAATGGAATAGCAGAGAACTACTTGGCTGCTGTATTTGTAATCCAGGAAATCATTSTCTGTTGTTTTGATTCCTCTGAAAGTCTATGGGGAGAGAAATGGCTTTAAGGATGCTGCACAGTAGCTTAAGGGGCAATGGTTGGAAATAAATGAAGAGGACAATATACAGAAGAGAAGAATAAAAAGACTGAAAAACAGTTCAATAAAGGAAGTCAGCATATAGATTCTTAACGTGATTGCTCTTTTCCTCACTGTAACTTCATACTGGTGCTATAAGCATATGGACCGGGATTTTCAGAGGAGCAGGAAAGTGATAGGAGGCGCTCAGGTCCTCCCAACTGAGACTTTGAGGAGCTGGATGGATGRCACTTACAATTCTCCCACATATTAGCCTTAGATAATAAAATATGGCTACACCCAGTGCTAAAGGCATCCTTCCCCCCTAGAGAGTGATTCCTAGCTTGTGGGTCATGTGGTGCAGCATGGCTTGTGTCCAAATCACTCCATGCTCACTTTTTCTAGGGTAGTCTCTAGGAAACTGCATGGCATTTTGCCTAGGTCTTCCATGGGGCTCTTTTGTGGCTCTAAGAAAAAAATGTTTTTTCTCTGGAATAAGGTGATCTCACCAGAGTGATGTTTCTATAGCTTGAAACTGCAAATATACATGGCAAGCCGAGAGATGTGATACATAGGCACATGGGAGCCAGATCTGCTTGAAAAGCTCAGAAGTAGCTTGTTCACTCCAGAAAAGAGCCTGTGAACTATGAACTGCCATACACGGAGCGTGGACTGTAAGTGTACTAGTCTCTCAGAGAGATCTGGAAAGCTGCACTATTTGTCACTGTATAATACCCTCTGCCTTCAATCGCTTGGAACAGTCAGTATATCTCAGTGAGTTCTTTGCTGTCTGCTTTCCAGGTTACATTATGGGCAATTAATGATGATCCAAGAAAATATTTTTTTTCTAAGCAGGAAATTTTTTCAATTTCCCAGCATATCAGAGGATATATGACAAAGGGATGAGGACTCAAACTAAGCACACTAGCAGCTGATGTACATCACCATAAAGTTTTGATTTAATCAGCCCTGACCACAAACTGTTAAATGTTCATGGCTCTCTCAAGGTGTCAAAGTCAGGGTTTGATGAAAGGCAGGCTGGCTKGCTGCGAAAAGTTGCCAGAAGGAGATCAGTTACGGCCAACCTTGTTTAAATGGCTGCTACTCTCACTGGGAAGCTACTTTGGCATACTTGTCCTGATCCCCACCTCTGGCAGCCTAGTTAGCCACCCAAAATCAAGCAAAAAGGGATCAGAAATTCCTTTTCTRTATCTTCTTCACCTTTAGGAAAACCAGCCTAGTTTTAAATGTACCAGCTCAGGCACTGGACAGATTATAACCGCAAAAGCACGCTCTATAAAGGCTATTTTATTTTGTTTTTTAGAAAGAAATGACTTTCTGCTAGGCCCCATGCTGTCATAGCTAAACTGTTTCTAGTTTTAATTGCTTCTTTAAAATTAGTTTACATATTTCTCCAGTGCACTACAATCTACAGGAGAGACAAATCCTTTGTCTCTTTCCCTCTGACAATAAGCTGAATTGTTTCACACATCCCCTGGGATAATCTGCTATAAGAACATATGGAACTGTTACAGGAGAACCTTGATGTACATTATGCAGCTTGCCAGAATGTTCAATTTAATACCCTTATAACGGGCTACTCGCAAAAAGCACAATTCCCAGGAAGCCACGTTTTCTGAAGCTTTCTACCACAAACTGCCCATCATTCATCAAAATTCGCAGAAAATACATCCAGTAAAGTTTCTGACACTCTAAATCCTAAATGCGTAACAGCATCAGAAGGCCACTTTAGGTCAAAACTATTACTGGAGACTGAGAGAAATGTGGAGAGAGGCAAAGTTGTCTTTGAAAGCAGTCATGTTACCAGGCCCACATGTAGTTTCATAGTATAGAGGAGGGGAAAAAATATTTTTTTTTGAAATGGGGGCAGAAAGCGAAGCCCCCTGGTACATGTGCTGTCATGTTCAACACAGCTCTGGGGGACAAGCGACGGCACCAGAGCGAGGGCTCGGCGGGCCCCACCGGCAGCACCGAGGCCGCGGGGCCCACACGGCGCCCGTAACGGCCGCGCCCTCAGTCAGGCC
>NW_020447530.1:754692-888172 GCF_003343035.1 Apteryx rowi | reverse complement strand
AGTGCTGTGGTACCTCCGTGTGAGGTAGTGCTGTGGTACCGCCGTGTGGGGATAGTGCTGTGGTACCTCCGTGTGGGGGCAGTGCTGTGGTACCTCCGTGTGGGGATAGTGCTGTGGTAACCCCGTGTGGGGGCAGTGCTGTGGTACCTCCGTGTGGGGATAGTGCTGTGGTAACCCCGTGTGGGGGCAGTGCTGTGGTACCCCCGTGTGGGGGTAGTGCTGTGGTAACCCCGTGTGGGGGCAGTGCTGTGGTACCTCCGTGTGGGGCAGTGCTGTGGTACCCCCGTGTGGGGATAGTGCTGTGGTACCCCCGTGTGGGGCAGTGCTGTGGTACCTCCGTGTGGGGGCAGTGCTGTGGTACCTCCGTGTGGGGCAGTGCTGTGGTACCCCCATGTGGGGGTAGTGCTGTGGTACCTCCGTGTGGGGCAGTGCTGTGGTACCCCCGTGTGGGGGCAGTGCTGTGGTACCCCCATGTGGGGGTAGTGCTGTGGTACCTCCGTGTGGGGCAGTGCTGTGGTACCCCCGTGTGGGGGTAGTGCTGTGGTACCCCCATGTGGGGGTAGTGCTGTGGTACCTCCGTGTGGGGCAGTGCTGTGGTACCTCCGTGTGAGGTAGTGCTGTGGTACCGCCGTGTGGGGGTAGTGCTGTGGTACCTCCGTGTGGGGGCAGTGCTGTGGTACCCCCGTGTGGGGGCAGTGCTGTGGTACCCCCGTGTGAGGTAGTGCTGTGGTACCTCCGTGTGGGAATAGTGCTGTGGTACCCCCATGTGGGGGCAGTGCTGTGGTACCCCCGTGTGGGGATAGTGCTGTGGTACCCCCGTGTGGGGCAGTGCTGCAGTATCTCTGTGTGGGGATAGYGCTGTGGTACCTCCGTGTGGGGGGGCAGTGCTGCAGTACCCCTGTGTGAGGTAGTGTTGTGGTACCCCCGTGTGGGGCAGTGCCAGTTAGCTCAGTGTGGGGCAGTGCTGGGTACCTCAGCACGGGGGTAGTGACCGGTGTGGTAGCGTGTGTGTGTGTAGGGGGGGAGGGGGTTGGGGGTCAGTTTTCAGTTACCCCGGCAGGGGGTTGTTTTGGAGTCCATCAGTGGGGGTGACAGTGCTCGGGTACCTCAGTGGGGTGGTACTGGGGTAACTCCCCTCTCGGGGGTGGTGCCTGGGATCTCAGTCCTTAGGGAGCAGCRGGACAGGTCCAGGGGAAGGGAGGAGACCTGCTTTACTCTGAAGCTCTTTGAGACTTGCTCCTTAAAGTAGTTTAAAAATATAAGTATTCTTCAAATAAATCTGAGTAATGAATAAATCTGAATAATAGATTTATCCAAAGAAAAAGCAATAAGCTCAAGGACATTTCACTAGGAGAAGAAAAAGAAAGCAGGAAAAATTAATCAAGGAATAACAAATTATTTGCTTTAATTATTTGCCCAAAGCTCTGTGGAGGTTTTGTATAAAATAAGCATCATATCTAGTATAATGGAGATTGTAATCACTGCAAAGCTCAGTAAATCACTTTCTTCTAGATAATCTATGATGACTCTCTTCAGTATCTGGGAGTCTATAGAAGGTTTTTTTTCCTTTTTCTGTACTATATCAGCTGGTAAAGTGTCTCTGGCAAAGAACTAATCAGCTGCAGTGGCAGACATCCTTTGGTGGGTTCCTAAAGAAGCTCTCTAATGAGTCAAGGGTTTATTCCACTGTGTCTATGGCCTCTTTAGTAGCCATTTTAATGGCTTTTTAGAAACTGTGACCACTACAGTTAATGTTGTGTTAATGATTTCATTTTAATTCCATGTTTTTAAACCTTTAGAACAATGCTGTTAAACCAGGCTGTACCTCATTAGTCAAGGTTTCAAACTGGGAGTCATTATTTTAAAAGTCTGTTTGCTATTTTACTGTCACTGGAATTCAAAATAAAAAGGAAAAAAAAGGCACCTTTTTCACTCTTGTTGTGCACAAATGATCAAAAAATGAGTTCTGGCTAAAAAAAAGGTCTGCTTTTTAAGAAAAATAAATGAGCTTATCTTTTAATCTTTTAATGCCATCATTTCCTTAGCCATCACAATCTTAAGGTTCAGGTTTAAAGAGATAATATGAGAAAAATTTCAGCCTATAATGCAGGGCAGTTAGTAATATCCAGATAAGGCAGGATGAAGATGTCTTTTTAAGTGATTTTGGCAAGTACTTACTGACCAAAAATTGAAGTTTGGAGTTGATTACAATCTTTTTCAAATTAGATTCAATTTGATGAATAGGTTCAGCCAAAAAAAAAAACTTTCAAATTTTTTATCTGAATCTGTCTTATGCCTTTAATAAATTTCAACATGTCATCTCATTCAGAAATGTACCAAAATGTATCTTCAAAGAATAAAAACTACCTGATTACATAACAAAAGGGTTTTAGAAGCAAATACAATGTTTTGATTGACTTAGGACAATATATTTTTGTTTCTCTTTTTTTTTTTTTTTGATGTGGCCAATAAAGCAAAAGGTTATTTCTTTGCGTAGCTCTAGGTCTGGGCTGTAGACTGCAGCTGTAGCATGCAAGGCCATGAAAGATAGTATTTCTGCAAAAGAGAGGCGGAGACAAGTGTTAGTCTTAGAGATGATCTCTTACATCTATCTTCTCCAGTGTTCCTGAAAGGAAAACAGCTCATTCAGGGCATTCTTGATATCTATGAGATGGCCTTCTGGTCCTTTACATTTCATCATACATTTCACAGCACTGTCCACTTATACAGTAAGTGCGCACAGATGGATCTTCAGTAAATAAAGATTTACCGCGTACTAGCACAGATCTCACAAGCTGATCACATGCAGTCACCATCACTGAAATGGTTTAAAAATGGACAAAATACCTTTCAGGACAGGTTTATGTGCACTGTTGCTGTTGAGGCAGAAGGATGGGCAAGGTCAACTGAGGTCTTTTCTAGGCCTATTTTCTACAATTCTTTGATCTTATGGCCTTTGGAAACAATAGGATTTTTTTTTTTCTGAAATTTGCCATGATGCTTCCTGATCATTTTGATAGGCTGCAGAGTTTTGCACGGATAGGAATATCCCAAGTGTCTTCTGTAAGGTTGGTGTTAGTGTGCGTCATGAAAAGAAACAAGTGTTCCTATAGTTTTCTCTCCTAAAGCACAATAGAGAATCATTAAATTCACATTCAAACTGAGCCTTTCTTCTCAGTAGCTTTAGCTACACCCATCTGCCTTCCTACCACATTCTTAGGGAAGTAGCTTCTGGCATCTTCAAGGTCATATACTTACTTTGATTTTGTTGCTCATTTACTGGAGATTGTATAATTTTTCTGAGCCCTACCATGATTTCTCACAGGTTATGCCCCAAATCTACAATTTCCGTGCAGTATTTTCCAGATTCTGTCTTCTTGCACATATGTTCTCCTTTGTAGACTCTACTTTTCACTATCTAGTCAATACTTCCTCTTGCTCTTCCTGATTTAGCAGCAGTCTTTCAGCCATTCAGTTTCTTCCGCTGAATCTCTCTCCCCAGAACCACCATTTCATTGCTTTACGCACGAAGGTGCCTATTAAGGAAATCTTGGAGATGTTCCACTCTCTATCAACCTTTGTCATATCTGTGAATGCTACTCAAACTCAGATATTTATCCCTGAATCAGTCCATCTCTGAGACTCCTGCAGATGCTTTGAAGAGTGGAAATTTGCTAGTTTTAGATGGTGTAATTAAAATTCCTTGGATGGAGTACCTACAAGGCTATTCTATTTTGCTTGAAAAAATCAGAAGTAGCAGTATAAGGTAAACATTTTTGGCAAGTGTCTTCAATAAGAAATTGAACCAAGTTATCAACCTTTTTTTTTTTTTTGCCTTATATCTTAGTTGAAGATCTGATAGAGGTATCTGATTTTATAGTGGGAACAAAATACTTCAGGTCGTCCATCCCCATCTTTCTGCAGCCCTGATTAGAAAAGCCTACGGGGAAGAAACTGTAGGACACACTTATTAAAATATTGGCAATACTTAAAAGCTGTCTCTTTTACTGCAACTGTAGCCACTTTTTGCAAGACAAAGATAAAACATTAAATGTGGTATAAGTTAGAAACAAACGTGATAACCGAAGCTGAAGAATGTATTTATTTCTACCAACAACTGTTTTGCCATCACAAACTCTACTTCACTGCAAGCATGATGGAAAAACAAGGGGTGATCCACTTAGTTATATAACTACGTGGTTTCTAACATTTATTGTCTCTGCAGACTTGTATTCAGACATAATGAGTGGAATACTTATAGCATGTCTGGATTTCTCTTGGGTCGCTAATGACCATCTAAATGTCTCATCAATCAATAAGGCCTCTCTATCATTTACGAAATACCCTTTTCTGTTAGGGCCACATGTTTTCATGAGATACCAGAAGTTGCAGGTAGGACAGAAAATATAGTAAAAGGTGTCAAAAACCGACAGAACATAATAGATAGGAATTATTCAAGCTGCATTAATTTATAACGTTAGCTCTTTAATTGTGATAATTAATTTTCCACTCCTAAAAGCTAAAACACAGTTATTATGCTACAAATGCAAAATACCTGTCAGTTCACAAATTCTGGTAATTTGGTTTGTGAAACTATAGGAAATGAGAATATTCTGAAGTATTATGCAGGAGTTGCTACTTAAAAAAAAACAAAAACAAAAACAAAAACACACAAATCCCTGATCCCTGGCTTACCAAGAGCATTATATATTATTATTTTTGAAATCAAAGGCATAACATGAAAATAAACATGAATCTGGGGTATGATGCCTGTTTCATTCATGTCTGTAAATAGAGAATAGGGAAACATTAAAGGACAGGAAGCAAAGTCTAGGGCATAACAGTCACTTTGCAGGATGGAGAAGAATCCGCAGTGGCGTCCACCTAAGATTGATGCTGTGACCAGTTTTATTCAGCATCTTCATCAGTGACATGGAGAAGGGAGCAYGCAGTGAAACTGCCATGTCTGCAGATGATATTAAGCTCTTTTGGGCTGTCAGATGCTGTGCTAAGGGGAAGGAAGCCCCATCAAACTGAGTAAGTGGGCAAAAAACTGGCAAGTAAGTTTCCACRTAGGTAAATGTGAGGCAGTACATCTAGAGAAAAACATTTGTACACAGTTCTGGACTCAGAACTGGCACCTACAGTTTAGGAAGATGATTTCAGACTCATTGTTGACAGGTCTTTGCAACCACCAGTTCAGTTTTCAGCAGCACCCTCCAAAAAAGGGAGCACAACGTGGGGCATCATCTGGAATGCCATTGAGAAGAAAACGGAAAATACTGTCTTATATAAAAGCTTGGTRCACCCACATCTTGAGTGCTGTGTGCAGTACCGGTCTCTGCATTTCAAGGACAATAATGAGGTTAGAGAAGGTGTGGAGACAGACAACCAATATAATCAAGAGGATAAAGCAGCTACCTTGTGAGAAGAGATAAAAAGGCTGGGATTCTCCAGTTTGGAGTGGAGAAGGCCGAGGGAGGGAGGTAAACTAAGGTTTACAGCATCATGAGGTAGCAGTCAACGTAAATGCAGAACTGTTCATCAGTTCCCACAATCGGAGCGCTAGGGAGCACTCGCTAGAAATAGGAGGGAGTTTGGTTTAAAAAAGATAGAAGAMAATAATTAGTTCTTATGTGTGCAGACAGCTTTCAACAAAGAACTGTTTCAGCAACATGAAATAGAAAATAATCAAGGAGGGAAAACTGGCAAGTAGGAGAATGCTAGCTAAAAGCTCATTCTAAAGGTGCTTGGCCAGGCCGCACGGTGGTTCCATGTGACATACGTATATGTGACTTGACTCTCCTCTAACTTASACTTGCTGTACCTGCAAAACTCCATTACCTTGCGTGAATAATTCTTGCGCAGAGCAATGAAAGCAAGAGTTCACATGAACTTCTGTGATACTAACCATTTGTGAATGAATCCTCCACAGAGTGGAGGATGAAATATTGGCCCCAAGCTAGAAGCCAAAATACTCATGACGTTTACCCACAGACTGAGTCACTGATTTTGTGCTTGTGGTTAATTTTGATAGATCTTTGACTTGTGCTCTGTTGTTCCCAGCAGCACCATCACCTCTTCCCTGCCAGCGCCTCCCAAAGGCAGCAAGTTCTTGCAGGTCTAGATGTAGAGAGATGATTTTCAAACCCACTAGTCTTGTTACAAAACTATGTCTGAGGATGTCACAAGCCTTTTTAGGGCCTCACATTTCTTTACAAATTGTGTCCTCTTCTCCCTTCAATAAGCTACACACGCTTTATAACATTCACCAACTAATCTGAGAAATTTACCTCTTAGCAGTGCTTCTGGGAAACGGACTTCAAAGTATCCATAAAAACCTATCAGCTTACACAATGCAAAGATTTTATGACAAAATTCTCTGAAGAGTTTTATTCTCATTCTTCTTCTCCCAGGAATGTGTCTGAGCACTCCAAGGGGGAAGTGCAAATACCCAGGAGCCGCTGTGAAACTTGATCCTATGGTCTGGGTGATGACTTCCATTATTCAAGCTTATGTAAATTCTGTAGTTGGATCCATAGAAAATGTGGTGGACAATAAAACAGTTTTTCTCCCGTGGCCTCTTTGAGCTTTGGCTGGCGCAGTCCTCAGTGGCTATCTTTTTCTAGTGAAGTCTCAGTAGAAGAGACACAGAACTTACGCTCTTATTCAGCAAGCTTTCTATGTGTGATCAGATTGCATTACTTTCCTTTATGGTAGTTTTCATAGCAATACTGATTGATTGTACCACAGTCATTTCTATTAAATAAAAAGCAATGCCACGAATGCTATATCTTAAAGTTCAAAACAAACTTAAATTAATGATGGCTTTTCCATCACTAAGTGTTCATGTCACACTGTTCTTCATCTATACAGTTTATTCCTTAATTTTTTATTTGTGTTTTCTCTTTTCCATTATTTTATGCAGCCAGGATTCTTTAAGCTGGGCTGGATGCTAGTAATGAGGTTATCACAAACAGGGAGGTGGACGGCAGAGATTAGCTGGGTGCTGTGGCAGAGCTGGCTTTGTTCTGCAAGGAGTAATTAACGTGCATGTAAAGGAACATTACCAGATGTATAGGGACAAAGAACTCCATTATCGCATGGTGTGGGGAGGGGGGAGTTGCGCCTTGGAAAGCGGGGTTTTTGAACAGCGAGTGAAGATCATTAGAGCTGGGTGTGCCTTTGTTTAGACAGCTAAGAGCTAGGCTCTTAAATCAGTGCAAGTCACTCTGGATTCTGTTTGTAACTAATGAAGAGAAATGAGAACATCAAAAGGGCAGTTCTTATATAGGCAAATCAGATGAACGGGGATGAATTGCCCTTTCCTCCCTACAGTCTCTAGAGGGAGCCCAGAAAACTTGCTCAGATTTAAATGTCTAATATTTATATGAGGAAAGGATTTCACTCTAACTGTGTGTGAGCCTCCACAGAGACACTCGAGCTAAGGAGGATTAATATATCCTTGGCTACGTGGAGGTGGAGAAATGAAAACATCTCTGCTTGGCCGTGACAGGTTCCCACTCTACCTGCCGTTTGCTACCTCAACAGCAGCTGTTAGCTGAGAAATGGTCCTTAGAGGTGCAAAAACACCACCGTGGGGATGAAAACAGGATGGTGTTCACTATGTTTTCTGTGCTGTAACCCACAATGATAAGGGAGTAAAAAAAGAAATGAGAATAACTTACTGCTATAAATTCCCTTTTCCCTGAGAAGGAATTATGTTGTCAGGAGGCAAAGATCACAATGAACATATCTTAAAAACCTTTTATTCGCTAAGCTGTTCTTAACAGCAATGGCTTGATTCTCTTAACACCCGTAGATAACTATTCACGCAACACCTTCACAAATTCACTCAAACAGTTCACTCACACATCCACTCATAGTTACCCAGTTGGAGCTCACTGGAGAGCACAACCCCAACTACATATTCAGAAACAGAGGGTTGTACAGGCATGCAAGTAGCTCCTAGGTGGGCATTCATATTGTTTTCTGGTAAATAATTCTCCATCCAAACCTATGGATACCTATAAAACCCATTGCCACAAACTCACACTGAAGGGGCCTTTATGTCATTTTTGCCTCCCTCTGTTCCCCTAGTAAAAGGTTTGTGCAGGTGAGAGCTGGAAAAGAACACTGGCAGCAACAAAAACAAAAATAAGAACGAAATGAGGTATGGAAAAACCTGCCTGAGAAAGATAGAAGAAGGAAGAACTCAGTCAAAATATTTTATCCCAGAGGAAGCTGAGAGTTGATCATGGTGTGCACATATTTATGCTTGTTTCTGTTAAGAAAGGGCTCTGTATAATAGCATTCAAGGAGGTGCTCAGATCTACTCAGTGGAAGTTCAGGCTAGAAATTCAGAACACTGGAAAACAGTCTTGCAAGAAACAAGGTGTGAACTTGGTACGGTAGATGCAATTGCATGTAGCTGACACTCCATTTCTTGAAATCTGTAAATCAGGAGTACCTACTTTTCTAAAAATAATCCTTTCCCAAGTCGTAGGAGTTGATGCAAGGATCAGGGACAAAATCTGCCTCTTGCATTCTGCAGTAAGCCTGATTACGCTCAGAATACTGTTGCGATGGCCTGAACCCA
The DNA here is from genome assembly GCF_003343035.1 of Apteryx rowi. Taxonomy (NCBI): domain Eukaryota; kingdom Metazoa; phylum Chordata; class Aves; order Apterygiformes; family Apterygidae; genus Apteryx; species Apteryx rowi. The sequence continues at coordinate 879,573 of NW_020447530.1, read as the reverse complement.
TCATATTGAAATCAAACCAAATTTCCCCCAGCATCATCAAGAACAGTATTATTACCATGGAGACTAAATCCAGAAATAGTAGTAGTAATAATAATTAATATGCATTAGGTCTTTCCCTCACAAGGCGTTCAGGCTCTGTCACAGTAACTATTAAAACCAGTTCAAAACGCATTTGTTTGAAACCAGTATTTTTAAAGCAAAATCTTCTGTTCAGATTCAATTATTTATTTAGTCACAGCCTAAGGAAGTGTGTTATCCAGCTACAAGTAAGACAACAGTGTATCTCAACAAAGTTGAAATGTTTGTAGAGTTGTACATTTAATTTTTGACATGTTTCTATTAACATATCCATGCTCAGCCCATTAAATGGCCTTGTGTCACCAAATTATCTCGTAATCAGAAGYATTGCATGCACCACTGACTCAACACAAACTGATTCAGAACCAGACTCTGTGACAGCAATGCGAGGATGAGAGATGAGCTGGGTGTAACAGATGCTCTTCAGAGCCTGGCTGGCTTCCTTTTGCCTGCTGCTTTTTGGTACTGGGGTTTCARTCGAAGTCTGTGATCATGAAGTTGTGGTTAAATCTCTTTCCGTCTGTACTGGATAAATTCTGCCACAGCTTGAAATGTGAAGACTGAGGAAGGGTGTACCTCACGATGGCAACTGTTACATAAATTGGGCTTTATCTCATATATCTGTCATTAGCCCTCCACTCAGTTTTACTGGCCCCTTTTATCGTCAGTGAAGAAGGACGGACACCTCCAGACAGTTTTATCTGATTTTAAACCAGATGTGCAGAACAAGTGGGATGAATTGCCCTCTGGACTTGGCTCGCACACTTTTTCAATCGGTTACAGATGGAATCTGTGACTTTTAAACAGAATCTTCAGTTTTCATGGTTTCTGTATGCAGAACTAGCAGAGATCCCTAAGCTGGAGTTCAGGTGACTATCTTCCAGCTGCACTGGGGGCGAGGCAGGCTGGATAGCTGCGCTGGAGCAGYGCCGAGGTCCTCTGTGTCCGTGGTGCAGCTGGACCCCGCACGTGGTGGGAGGCTGCGGCTGGATTCAGCCAACCTGCAGTTCTGTGCAGCCCTTGGCTTTGGAGACATGTGAGAAATGCAGCGCTGCTGTGACGCCCCTGGTGCTGTCCCAGCCGAAGCACTGAGGGCGAAGGGACATTCCTGCTCCCTGCCCACGTTTCACTGAGTCTGAAAACCTCGAACCCTGGAGCCAAACTCTCAGTAGCAGAACTAATCTTATTTTATCAAATGAATCCACTTCCTGCAGAGAAAAATAAAGCAACTGGAAAGTAACTGGAAGTAAAGCAACTGAAGAAAATAGGAAATGATGGATGGAATCAGGGACATGAAATTAAATTGGAAGGTTAGAACATTAACCAGGGGCCAGCTTTCTGAGGTTAAATATTCAGCACTTCTGCTCTGATTTCCATTCATTAAAGCATAGTTCTGATTTCTGTTTTTTAAAAAAACAAACCAAGACAATATTCTTGGTGAAATATGAGTAATTGTATTTTCAATATCTCCTGGTCCTGACAGACCATGTACTTGACACAATATCTGAAAGGCAGCATAGACCAAAAAAATGCACAAGCTCTTCTCTGTTAATAAACCCTAGTTACCACAGCCCTGCAACCAACATGTAATGTGAAGTTGTATCTTGAAAGATATGCATCCAACTGAAATTAATTGATGGATTAATTAATCCAGTTAAATTTCCTGAGTTGATAGAGCATTGTTGTAGGGATTACAATGGGCTATATATATTTTTATGCTAAAGTTGTTCATAGGTGATTTCAAACTACAACTTCATGTTTGTCAGTATATTTGTTTTTGTAGGAATTTCTTTAAAATATATCGTTCAAAATTACTGAGTAAGAGACCTGAAGCTAATGCTATTATGGGATAGGAATAATAGGTTGCAGCTATATCGTACAAAGGTTARTTCCTTTTTTATAAAATGTAGCAGGTCACAAATCCATCGAGACTCTTCTTTAGTTAGTTTAGTTTTTCCAGAGCAGCACAAAGCCCTCAGAGAGGCTGAACCCTGGGAGAAGTCTTCTGCCTTTGGCCCTTACTGGAGCAAGCATGGATGTTTCCTTTGGACTCACTGAGGAGACCCAGAATGGCAGCTCTTTCACTCATATTTGGATATTTTCAGACATACCAAGTGAAAGTCATCTGAGCAAGAGGTTGGGTGACCGGCCTACGCAGGCTCCCTGCACCATCCGTGAAGAAAGGACAGTCCTTCTGGGCCAGTGGTTCTGTCTAATCTGCCTGGTTTAGTCACCCATTTTAAAATGAGTCCGTTTGTCCTTGCAGTTCCAGGATTTCAAATACCACGGAGAAGASAGGCAAAAGAATTAGCTTTTCTTAGCAGATGCTTACCTTGCTGCTTACTGCATATCCAAATTTCCCACTGTCTTCATAGAGAGGTTGGTGTATTCTCTGATAGAGACAGGTGGAGAAAACTGGTCTGATGAGACTGAATAATAATGCTGTGATAAATGTGACTTTCCTTTGAAAGGGCTTCAGAAGTACCATGTTTACTGAACCTTGATAATATTAGGATCAAACCTGCTCCGAGTATGGATTAACTATGATTTTTTATCTACCAACCTGGAGTCTCTTTCTGGGATCTGAAAATTCCCCTGGGTTAATTCTAGCTCATTGGCAATGGACCCTCTGGAGCAGAGTSCATACCTGTGTAGTAGCTTTTGAGCCAGTCGTCCTCTTAGGTTTCCCTGCTCAAGGAGGCAAAGAACTCTGATTTTTGTTACGGTGCTAAGCAAAATACTTCCAATATATAAAAGACCACACAAATTGAATAGAAAAGTGTCATTTTCGAAAGTACACAATTGTAGTCTGAGGTGGAGATTTTCTGAGATCTGAACAGTTAAATGAAAAAAATTACATGAGATATAAAATAGCTAAGCAAGTATATTGATTAAGCTTTGAAACAGAAGTAGTTACAAGTAATTTCTTCTTTATACCTGTACGTAATACAAGAATTGTTTAATTAGGAAAAAGAATGACTTACAGAAAGATACATTCTTGGCAAGATTAAATCAATAGGTTTAGTCAGTGTGCAAAAATATAAGTCTAGAAGGAGTTTAATTAACTCCAGGTTCTATCAGCAGGTATGGGATTACACTTTTTTAAGTACATCACATTCACAGTAGCAATCTGTGTCATTTTCATGGATAGCTCATCTTTTAAATTAATTTCTTTGTGCAATTTTCATACTCTCCTTTAAAAACACTCTTCCACTTCTTTGTATTTAATGGAAACAGACAGCAAGACCTGCTTGTCCTCATACACCCCTGTGTGCACGTGTATGTAACGAGGACATTTCATCGCAAAAAGCAGCCAGAGCAGGGAGCGACGGCTGTGGCTCTGAAGTCTCCGCAGGGTGCTGCAGCAAACGCCGGGTGGTGGCACGGGTTAACCGGGCACCTTGTAGGCTGCCGCCTGCTTCCGTAGCTGTCCTGCAGCAGCTGCCTGCTGCTGCGCCCTGCATTTCACCAAATACTTGTTCCCAAAGGCAACCGAAGGCCTCAAGGGAGCAGTGGAAAGCCTTATCTCCCTCCCACCCACCCCCTTCCTGTGCGTAAGCATGTGGTGACGTTCTTCTGAAATAATCTCTCCCTCACAACAACATATACTAAGGATTTCCTTTGACGGAAGTGGTATCTTTACATTTTACAGCACCGGATGGATTTTTTCTTTGCTGAATTTGCACAGTTGCCTTTTGAATCCATGAAAATTGTTAGCGTCAAAATATCCTGCGCCATGGAGTTCCCCAGGGAAGACTCCACTGCGCACCTCGTTTTGTTTGCTCTGGTGCAGCCTCCTGCCATCTGCTTTTCACGTCCCTTAGTTCCTGCATTAGAACAACATACAAGATTTTTCTTTCTTACTCTGAATGCATTTTCTGTTTCATTCTGTTCAATGAAGTTTGTGGTATTTGCCTATTGAAAAAGACAGAAGTGGTCATAATGAACTAAAGATATTTCTTCCATTATATTGATTTTTTTAATATCAGATCGGTAGACCCATGTTAAATTTGGATGACTTAAAAGTCGAAGAAAGAAAGATTTGTTGAATCTTTTAAATAGTTCACACAATATGCCATGTTTTCTTAGCTTAGTTTCTTAGATATATATATATATTTTTCTTAGTTTTATATATATTGACATGGCACCACACACAAGAGTTTTGCCATTGCTGAAGAGTTTGGTTAAAATTTTGCAGTACTGTACAATTAGGCTAATATCCAACCATGACTACTAAGACTGTTAAGTGCAATTAATGTGTCTGTAATTTTGACAGGATCTTGTTTCAAACAGCAAATGTTTCATTTTGGGGGCACCGAGAGAATCTTTTTTTAATACATACTGTGTTTATGTTTCATACATGAAATTGAATAAAATACTTTTCACAGGTTATCTGCTATAGTCAAGAAATGGCAATAAATGTATTACTTCTGAAAAAGATTGGAGGAAATTTGATTTGCTTTTTTAAAATACTCATTATATACAAATGAAAAATATATTATATCTGTATGTAACRTAAACATAAACAGATGTGAAAAGTCAGTTTTGCTCTGGTGAACTAAAAACATACAGTGTTTCTTTTCATTAGCCTGCATTCCTTGCTGAGGGAGCTGTTCTGCAAAACTGAGAAAAAGAATTTTTAAACAAATTCCTGTAGTTCTTTGGCAAATGTTTAATTGCAAGGGGAATTTTTGCCTGAATTATAACTGTATGGCAGTTCTGCTTTCTTTTAAATCAGTGGAAAGTCTCTTGTGTATTCATTTAGAATCAGATCAGACTAGAGGTTACAGAAATTATCCCTAATACTTTAAAATTTGGGGGTTTTTTTCCAAAAAAAGGTGTCCTTTCCTGTTAGCTTTAGGGGCTACAGGAAGGATGAAGAAGAATACACTTACTGCAATACTTTTTTTTTTAAGGTAGGTCTGGCTTATTACTCATCTGCTTCATAGGGTCACTATCTGCACAGTAGAAAAATAAGAGTGAGTAACTTTTAAATAACTCATTCATATTCTATTGCCTTAATAAAGAAAGAGAATATGAATATAGGTAGGAAGAAATAACTACTTTCTGCCGCGTGCCAAGTTCTTAAACTGGGATGGAAGCCATTGACTTGTCATAATTAACTCTAATCCTCAATTAAATTAAGTAAACATGAAAATGCACAAACTATAGCCTTCCATTATCAAATTATTTTTGAGGCAGCTTGTTAGGAGGCGGATGCATAGCAGCCTCCAGGCAAGAAGATCCCACCTTGGAGGCCGAGGGAGGCACTACAATGGTTTCCTTCATTTGCAGCCTGACAGTAAACATGCGTTTCGGTGTCCGGAAGGAACATATACAGTCCCACTGTGTACCTTGCCCTGCAGTTATATGCAAGATGAAGAGTTACATAGCTGCATGCTTGTTGATCTAATTTACCTCCAATTTAGGCGTCCTGATGAATGATGACAGATTTACCCTGTCAATCAGATTAAGAAGAAAATAGCAAAACTAATTTGGCTTATCATCAGGAGAATAAATCTTGTCAGAAGGCTGTTTCAATGTTTTCTTATTCATAACAGCTTCCTCTTCCAGGAGAATCTCAGCCACTACATCACCGGGAAGGATTTGGGCTTATATGAGGCTACTGTCTCTTTCCTGTCAGAAAATCCTGCTCCGCTCTCTCTCTTTTTCTGCATGTGTTAGGAGGGCAGATAGAAGAGATGCTGACTCTGCTACTGCAATGAATACCTGTTTTCTCAAGTCATTAATTCCTGAAAAAAATAGTTCCTCACAACTGTGGGTTTTTTCCAAAACAGCTATGACCTAATTTTTATGATTGAATTGTATGTTCATTTATTTAATCTTTAAGAAATCATCTGAGCAGCTTAAAACTGAATCTACATTTCAGAGTAGCAACCAAGGTTTTTATACTCTGGTTGTACAAAAGAACACACGAAGAGCAATGATATGCACAGGCAGATCTTTATGTTTCCAAAAACATTCAATCTAAGCCCAAGATCCTTGCCTGCACCCAGAACACCAGCCCAGTGGTTTTGGCGGGGGGTGTGACTAAAGGCTCAGAAGAACTTGTGACATTGGCCCTGAGAAACCAGGGTTCACTTCTTAATTCTCCATTAGAAGGTCCATGTGCCTCTTTAGAAAATCCCATCATTTGTTTAGTTCTCAGTTGTATTCCATAATCTATTCTTTGACTGTTTGTAAGGTAAAGGCTAATTTTACATAGTCCCTAGCACGCTGACATTTCCGGATGAATTTCAGTACAAAACTTAGGTTGCTGAAACTAGCAGTAAGGCCAGATGTTAACTGCAAAATCTTCCCACTCTGATAAACCAACCTTTTCTGCCTAGCAAAGTGTGGTATAAAGAGCTGATATTAAGGAAGAGTTCAAGAAGCTAAAATATTTTCTCATAATTGTTGTTCCCTCTCCTGTGTTAGCTCATTGCGTTAGTTCATGTAAATCCTATTCTTTACACCTGAGAAGGAGACAAACTGCAAACGCTTCTTCTAAGTCAGGTCCCATAAAAAGTGCTGGTTGTGTGGTCTCGCAAGGGTCTTAAAAGAACTCTCCAATCCAACTATGCCCATGTTTCACTTTTTTAGTTATTAACACTTTGTATTTCACAAAAAAAACCCTTAGGTTAGAAACAGAATTGGAAATGCAAACTACCCTGCTCCAGTGGAAATTTTGGATAAGTAATGAGTCCTTTATGGATCTCAAGCAGGAAGAGAATAAATAGGGGAAGAAAACAAGTACAGAAGCAAAGCATAAACACTTACAGAAAATCAGAAAAGCTTAACTGAACTGTGATGCAGTTATTAAGGGTCGGGAAAAGTAAGAAAAATTTATCCTCCAGAATGGTAATGCTACTACTAATAGTACTGGTAATACATGAGCAGTAAGAAGATGACCAAGGGAAATGTTCTCCTGATACTTAATTCTTTGTGAAAACAAGTTATTAACAGATCGGATTTGAGAACCCAGTGATTTTACTTCAGGCTTTGCTGAAAACATCCAAATCAAATCAGGTGGCTACTGCAACAAATACTGTGCCAGCAGGAGAAGACCTCAGCCTTAATAGGGGAAGAACAAACCAAAGACTGCTTAGATAAGTTACCTGGCTTCAAATCAGCTTGGTAAGGCAAATTTTGACATTGCCTCATGTGATAGTCTTTTAAGCAACAGGAAAGCATAGGCAAGATGAAAATACTATGAAGTGGATGCAAAACTGGTTGGCAACTATGTCTGAAATGCAGTTCTGATTGGCTTAAAAAAAGATTTAAAAAAAGCTCAAAGTTATGTATGTGTGCTGAATAGTCCATGTTTTCAGCGGTGGCCTGGATGATTGCATTGATAATATTCTTAATAAATTTGTTCGTAAAGCTGGGAAGGACTGCAGTAGTTTGGAGAATATGCTTAAAATTTAATGTTATCTTGGCATGTGGGAAAAAATGGATACTAATCAGCAGAGACACAGTAGCAAACCTTTAGCTGTAAAAGATAGGATGCAGAGTGGAAGGCGGAAGGCTGTTCTTTAAGGCTGTGATTGGTTATGTCCTTTGTGGCAAGAAGGATTTGGGTCAGATATTGGGATATTGAAGTGGATTGCCTGGAGAGGTTATGGCAGGTTAATTACCGGGCATCTTTAAGGACCGCTCAGAGGAACACCTGAACAGCTTAGACACRCTCGGCGTCCTCGCAGGGCAGGATCTCCCAGACCCCTTCCTGCCCTCTTTGCTCTCATTTGCTGGCGTGAGAGGCACCTGTGGTTTTGGGGCAGGCGCCAGCAGACTTGAGAGACAGTGGCCTGCCTGATGCCGACGGAGGTGCAGGTCGGCACCCGAGGAGCGCCGTGCCGGCCCGCATGCCGCAGGGACCCGGCGGGCTGGTATGCCGCACCATCCTCGCTGCTCACCTGCTGCACAGCCGTTTCCAAACTTCAGCTCTGTGAGCTGCTGAGGAAAATCTTCTCCTGAACAGAAATAACCCCAGAAGAGAAAGGCAGCAGATGATGCCAAAATATATTCTGTCCCATTTCTGCTTTTTAAGTCTTCAGGCTAGCTCTTTCTTTCTCCTTTCTTTTTAAGATGCTGTACAATTTTTTTCCAGACACATCTCCTCCTCCCTTCTATCTAGGAGTGAAATTAGGTTTCTTTCATATGTCTTCAGAAATTATATACTGCTGCTGTTTTTACAAGTGGACCATCGGGTGCCAAGCACTGAACAAGAGAGAAATTCCCCCGTGCTTTCCAGCAAGCCGCCCATGGATGTCTCGTTATTCTTGCAATTCATTCTTACCCAGCTCCCACTGTTATTRGTGTAATCAGATGTAGTTTTGACTCAAAGTATGATATTTGGCATGCCATCACATCGATAAGGATTAGCTGACCTTGGGAAAACCTGACGTGAATGTCAGATCGTCAGATCTGCCACGGATGTCAGCAGAAGGTAATCTATCATTACTGAAATGGGACAAGACTAATGACGCCTAACAGTTTGCTTCCTTTTCGCGTTTCACCTCTGAAATCGTCCTTTGCCCAAAGGAAGGTATCATTTCCAGGTCAGAAGTGAGGCTCCCCTGGAAGCATCTCTAATCAATGAAGCCTCTTCAGAGGGTGATTGAGAGACATGGCTTAACCTAGGTGATGTAAATCACTGCCTGGAAGGTCTTCTTTACTTTACTGAGGGGTGAATTAGGTGCCTAGAGTTAATACTCCTCAAAGTGAGTGCTTTTGTCAGTTATAGAAGCACAGTTGCCATTTCGGTCGCAATGAGAATCTGCAAATAATTGAGTTTTTCATTTAGAAGGTGAACCAAAAATCACAGGTAGGAAAAGGATGGTTAACAGGAAACTAGAAATAAATATAGGTTCTTTCTTAATGAAAATTAAAGCCAGAACCATATCATGACATGCTCAGAATTAGAAGACAAAGTTAAAATGGCAGAATTTCAAATTAAGACAACATTTTTGTGATAAAAATGTTTGTATAAAGTAACGTCTACATTAGAGATTTTGAAATTTAATGAAAATAAACTACATCTTAACAATAACAACAACAACAAAAAAAGCAGAATTCAGCCCAAATTTACAAATTATATTTTTTAGGCAAATAAGGCATCTGAAAAAATATACCCTGTTCTGTTCACAATCACTATCCAAAAGCCTTTGAGAAGGGAAATGGTATGGTTCCCAAAGTGCTAGAAGCTTGAAATTTTGGTCGGCTTATCCACAACGCGAGTGATCGTCAATGGGCTGCTGAAAACATCCGTTTCTTTAGCTCCTGCTCCTCGCACTTGAATGCTCTACGGGAAAATACTGGGCTGAGGCCTAATCTAAGCCTTACCCTTGTAACAGTTCAGTAAAGCAGAGGGATGTCCGATGACTTTAAAAGCTATTTCACGTCTCATCTGCTATAAGGATGAATTCTTGTCCTGGCCTACTGAGCTTACACCCCTTGAGCAGTAAGGCCGATGCTGGAGGCCCAGAGTCTGACCTTCAGTACGTTGGTATGTTCTTAGGGATGTAACTTTCTTTAGATAAAGTACATTTAGACAGCTGCTATGAAAAAAACCACATAACTGGTAGCAATAACAGAACTAAACTTATACAATTATATTTGCATAGTGACTTGCTACATCAGTTAACGAGTAGCGGTTCGGAGCGGTCCACCAGCCAGCCCAGATCAAACAGTCTGGCACCAAACTCACCCACCTCAGCCCGAAGCGGRTCAGCACGACTCCGCCTTTGGGGATGCCCGAGCATGGAGGACCTCCAGGGACGCCCAGGACCAAGCTCCCGCGGCCAGAACCGCCACGCTTGACACCCTGCTCCTCCCCACCGCTGACAACCGCTGCTCCAGCCAGCAGGAAAAGGGGAAGCGGGGAGAACCACTTTTTTGTAACTTTGTAGCACTGTTTGCATTATTAACTCCTTTTCACACAGGTGATGAATATCCAAACTCCTTCACATGGATCCAGTCCATGTTTAGTCTGTCCCAACCTAAACCACGACTGTTCTGAAAATTGTCTCCTGCATCTCCAGAGTGTTAGTGCACTAAACGGACAGCATGCGTTTTGCCTAACTGCAGGTAAAAGAATAAAACCCTCCTCACTCCTCTGCGTGATGAGACTTTTCTGCTCATTTTCTCACTTCAAGAGGTAGATCTTGTATCCCTGCAATAACGGTGAAATAACTCTATGAAAGCGCTGGAACGGAGYGATGTCTCTTCCCGACACTCCTTGTTTGATTGTGGGCAGAACGCTTCTGTTTTGGCCTCAGTTTCCCTTTGCTGTAGTGTGGTTAGCGCTTATTCCTTCCCTCCTTGTTTCGCTTGTTCAGGGCCATCCCTATGCTCCATGACCGCTGTTTTCCAGTGACGATGTGCCATTCGGCACAAGCAGGGTGCCGCAGCGTGCCTCATGCACTCCAAGAGGAGGCATCGCCTTTAGCGGTGTGCATGAACTCAGCAATGTACTTAGCACAGGAAAGCCCAGATCTCAGCGACGCCTTTGGTCTCTGCAGCACAAATACATGCAACATAAAAGTAAATATATCAACCAAATGAATTGTCCTATTCTCAGTCTGCACGTTGTCGGCTGAGGATTTATGTTATTATTTTTTTCTCACTGAAGGGTTATCAGTCACGCAGGTACGCTTGCTGTGCCTGGCCTGTGGGTTTACTCGGGATCTATTTATCTTGTGGCTTCCTCTTGCCTAGAGGACAGGAGTTACCTGCAGAGGTGATGCACGCTCCGTTTGGAGGAGGGAAGAAGCCCGGTTTTATTTCATGCCGGGCTGTGGAAGCACTCATTTCCGCCAGAAACAATAGCCTCCAGAAAGAACAGGTTGTGATAAAGGTGTGCGACTGCAAGCACAGCTTTTTGGGGAGGAACGGAAACCAGTGAAAAATAAGCCCMGTGCTGCAAAGGTAGAGTAACTCGCTGCCGCTTGCAGCCAGCCCTGCGAGGAGTTACGGCGTGCTCGGTCACGGCGTTATCTCACACTGGAGCCGTGCTCCCTCTCAGGGGCTGTCGGTGTTTTCCTACGGTTTTGATGCACTTTCATCCGCGTAACCCCTTTTCACGAGCTGAAGTCCATTCGGCTTCACAGCACTGCTGTCAAAATAATGTAGCTGTAGCAGCAAGGTGAGCGTCAGGACTGTTCCCCTGTTTGTCAGCATGTAGAAACACTGTGTTTCGAGTAATTCCCCAGCAGTTCACAGGTTTCTGTCAGAAAAGAAGCAGCGTTAGCTATTGTTATCTTGTCTGGTTTTACATAAATCTGACAGGCTGATTATAACAAACCCCGTTACTGAGGTGCCGTTCGTGCTGCCCCGGTGAACGTGTGCCGGAGCTGCCACCGGCAGCCTTTCCTTCAAGGTTTCGTAGCTTGGTAAAAATAGGGAAGACCTTGCTCCTGGCTGAATCCTGACCTGCTGCACGGAGTTGTCACCTGGGAACAGGCCTGGCCCTTCCTTTCCCTCTCGCCTTCTCCTGCCTGATCTTGACAAACAGCATTTGAAGGGAAAGACCCTCTCAGCCTGTTATCGCAGGCAAAAYGCCTGACAACCTTGATGTGGGCTTGTTCTCCCTGCAAAGCCGTTCATCATGGGACTGATCGGAATATCTGCAAGAGCGATCTTCTGTCAGAAAGCACAGCTGCACTGATACAAAAYGCAGGTGTTAATGATATTTGTTTTCCCTGAAATTTCACCTGGGGTAGAGGGGAACGCTGAAAAAAATTGGTCATGATGGATATTCGGTTTCGGCCCATCAAGAATTGTGGGGGGGGTTTCCTCTCTCACTTAAATTCGGAGCAGGTTTTTATTCTTTGGACTTTGATGGGTGTTAGATAAACGCTGAAAAGTCAAAAGCAAAAGGCAGCGTTTGSCGGGGGGGAAGGTGGGGGGTACCTGACCTGCTCCGGCATCCGTGCGTGTCCGCTCCATCGCCCCGCGGAGCGGTGCTGCGCACGGCACGCTGCAGAAGGGACGCGCCAACCTTTCCCGCRGTCTTTCCACCCTCCCGCCCGAGGTTACCTGCGGAACAGGACACCGCTGTGCAAACCCACCGGCACAGCCGCCCGCGGTCCTACGCTCCCTGGTAAAGACAAGCAGCCACCGCTAGTCACTCGGACGGCGGAGGCTACGCAGATGGGTGCAAAGCCGGCGCGGAGGGAAGCRCAGCGGACGTCCGCGTTTCAGCCCTGGGCGCACCTTAGACCTGCGTGTGTGCTGTGCTGCAATCTTCTCCTTTTGAAGAGCCGGGTGGGAAGCATTGCATCGCGTGACTTTTAGACCAGATACTGGGAGTCTGGCAAAAACCTACCAGAGTTTGGAAGAGGCAGCTTAGGTCTAGGACGTCAGGGCCCCGAGGGCAGAAATGGGGCTCACTGTCACTGCCCAGGCTCCCCCCACTGCCCAAGCCCCGGCCCCGTTTCAGACCARCCCAAACTGGGCAGATCCTGGCCCGTCCCCATCCCCTGGGCAGTGCCGATGCCCTGCTCCCCCCGGGGCGGTGGGACGGKMCWGCCCTGCCCTGCCCTGCCGGCCCCGGGATCCCCYGGGGAACAGCCGTCCCGGCACAGGGTTAGAGACCCAAAGCAGGACAAACCCTGGGCCGGATGAGGTGTCCTGAGTTACCAGTCCTTGCATCGGAGCAGAAAGAAGTGGGAAAACCTAGCTGTTATGTGAGCAATGCAACTACTCTTACGCAGGGTGCTAGATGTAAAAGACGACCATCTGCTTAACTCAAAGGTGGAAGTCCCGCTAGCTCCTTTTCCTCCACTTAGCTGTGTATCATCTTATATGCRGGGGAAAATTAAACATGCAACTAGTGATTTAGGCTGGCTAAGATTTAGCTGCTTAATTTTAACTAATTTATTCAAAGCCGGGATTACAGGCTTAGCAAGCATACATCCATACCTATCTATAAATATCCTGGTCTCTGCTTATATCTCCTCACACTGCCAGGAGCGTTATGCWCTGTTTCGAGCAGCTTTCATTACAAGTCTTTTGGTTTTATTACATGAAAGCCTCAGCTCACAGGYATTACGCGAACGGCGCGCTGCCAGAACATCTTCCACTGCCCTGTCCACGTGCAGGGTGTCTCCGCAGTCACATTGGGCTCTTACGAGCTGGAGACAAATTTGTGCGAGAGGAGCATCATTYTTCACACTCAGATTTAATCTAATGCCAAGAATCGGTGTTTATGATGTCCATCATCCGTCGGGCTTTTCTCAGGGATCCTGTCACCGGCGTGATGTGGCAGGCATCGTTTCTGGTTTCTCGCTGACTGCTCCCGTTCAGGTACTTGGTGCCTGACGACCTTTTCCGTCTGAGAATGGAGCTTTTTTGCCACCCTAGGGCCTGTGCACGGTGCCTCAGTCATGACAGGGTTTCACTGAGGTCTTTATTTCAGAGAAGGACATGTAACCTTGGGGCGGGTGCCCCGTCCCCCACTGACCTTGCCCCAGGGGACCCCCCACTTCTCCATCACCCCTCACTCGGATCCCAGCTACTCCCTCATTCCAACTCACTTTGCCGTGGGCTCTAGGTGAGGTTTTCCTCCCCCCCTGGGGCTGGTTTCTCATGGCTGGCCGGGTCTTTCCGGAGCTGTCCCCATTGCACAGCAGCCAGGCACAGCTCAGCCACCACCACCACCTTTCCAATTGCAAAGCGGTCGGACACGCATATCTCCGGTGAACTGAGACTACAGCACCAGGAGCAACCGTATCTTATGATATAGTTGCAGAGCTATAGGGTAATAAACACTGTTCTCCGATAAGGATAAACACTGTGTGGTAAAATTGCATAGAACTGCTAGTCCTGGCCAGGTTCCTGGGCTAGATTTGCCAGTAGACTATATATGTAATAATATTTCYGAGACTCTATAGCAAAACAGAGTTATAAACAATAAATTTAAGGAGTCCCAAACTTTAAATATCTATCTATTTGCATAGTGAGTAAATATAAATATATATATATATACACACTTGTATCATAGCATTCTATTGCTGAAGAAATATAAAATGTCAGTGAAACTAAGATAAGTGGACTTGCCAGTCCTATCAGCACCACTAGGAACTGCTGTATGGATCTGTGTCCAAAAACAGGATAAAATGAAACAAATGTCTGACAGACAAAGGTGGAATACGTTTAATATCCATCTATCTTACTTTACTGTTTCCAAATGTGTTGCTGTATTGATGTAAATGGTTTACATGATGAAAAATTATTCTAGTTATACTTGTAGTTCTAGTCTTTTTCAGCCCCAAATTGCAGCTCTATCAGCAAGAAAGAAGAGCTGAGATCAGGGTGAGCACATCAGTACTTGATGAACAATCTTATTCTGTTGAAAAATGGATCATGAATACAACAGTTCAACTCAATTTTATAACTATCTCCCGACTGCTTTTCTCCCTAGGTCAAAGAAATGTTATTATTTCTCACACTTTTTATAAATAAATAGCGTGTTTAGAATATTAGAAAGTACTGAGAGTTGTCATTTAAGTCAGTGGCTTTTATGAACATCACTGAGAGTGTTATCCAATTCATAACATTTTCTTTAAATAAAAGTAACTTTTTTTTCCACATTACCCTGAATTCAGAGAAACAGTGAATCCCAGTGCCAGGAAAGAAAACAATAATTACACTTTAGAAGTAGGTTACTGTTGCTTTTAAATTTCTGTGGGTATTGTGGCTCCACTTAATCAATTAAGGTAAAATTTGCAGTATAAAATGTAATTATTTCAGCTATTCTGAATTTAAAATTGCCATACCCAAATGCAAAGGAACCTCTCTTTCAGTAAACATGTTGTTGAATCCAGGTGTGTCGGTGAAGAGCCAGATCCCTTGCCAGTGGTCACCTCTGAAAGAAATCCCTTCCAGAGGAGCGTCAGCGAAGCTGCACTTTGCCGCTACGCTGCAGGTGAACAGATCCAGCCGAGCAATGCTAACACTGGCAGTTTTCAGAAAAAGCCACTTGCATTTGGAATACATCAATCGTTTCCCCCTTCCCCTTTTCTTTAACTACTCTAGGATTTGCCAATATCAGAGCTTAGAGGAAAATACGGAGAAATTTTATATTATCAGTGAGGAGAAAATAGRTTACAGCTTGAAGCGGTTCTCATGGAGGTCAGTGCATTAAAGAAGGGCATATTTTATGTTTCCCTTATACCAAACCATCCCCCAAGCCTGATCCCAAGCCTGGAACCCAAGAAGCACAAGCACTTGCTTGAATCCATCTTTCCCACCAACCTCCAGGCTTGCTCTTCCCGGCCACAACGCGTGATGCTCAGGTTTTGTTCACGAGTGGCATTTCGTGTTCCGAAATCCCGCTCCGCAGACGTGGTTTCTTATACTGGAAGCCCAGGCAGGATCACTAAACCTTTTTGCCGCACAGGCCAGTGTCCCCGTGTCCCCACCGCCGTCAGGTCTCCTCCGCACGTGTGAAAGCCCAGGCAAGCGGCAGCTCCGCACGTGCAGACCGTCGCTGAAGGCCCCGCAGGACCCAGGACCAGCAGGTTTCCCTGTACTGATCCCAGCAACTTGCCTTCCATAACGAGTGGATGTATGGGAGATCAAGGGGAAACAGWCCCTCATCTTCCGTGTGCATTATCCAGCGCAGCGTGCAGCTGCAGCCGTGTGAAAAGGGAGAAGCTGCCGTTCCTGCCCGCGGGGAGGTCCGTGCGGTCCTGCCTTGCGCAAAAGCTCCCTGGAGGACCGTCGTGCTCCTCAGCCATCACAGCCGGGAAGCCCGGAGCCCACCAGCGCTCATCCCGCTTGCTCGTTTCCCTTGAGGTTTTGCAGACCGTCACGGGAAGGAGGGGTTGACAAGGAATGACCTCCGGGTCAAGAGAGCGGTGTGATCCCTTTTCTTTGGGATTTTTTTCCTTTTGCTTCGGGCGGGGAGACGCTTTTTGAATGTCCCCTTCTAGAGCCGGTGTGACCGTGCGTTAGCAAATGAGCCGGCGGGGGAGAGGGAGAGGAGAGCAGTCACAGAGCACTACAAAAAGAAAAAGAAAAAGAAAAAGAAATTGGAGTAGAACTGTGCATCCACCCTAAGCGAGCGAGAGCCGGCCGTCCTCCCTGGGGGCGAGCTCTAGTCTGACTTTTGCTTGCTTTACTCTAAGATTTGAGACCTTTGGGTAATTCTTGAGCAAAGAACAGTGTTTTGTATACACACACGGAGCCAGTATTGAGGTTCAAACAGCTTTAGGTAAAGGGCAAATGTATTTTTAAAATACTCTTGGGCGCTTCTTCCCACTTCTTGTGCCGTTCCTGCTTAGCGATTATAGGTAATTATTAATATAGGTGCGTACCCCTGCTGTGGGACTGGGGGCTCAGGAGATTTTGGAGGCGGGATGGGCTCATCTGGCCCCCCTTCCTCTCCTGACCCCTCATGACTCAGTGCTCCCTGAATGTAAAGGAAATCAGAACTGTAATTTCAGATGCCACAAAAATTTAGCAGCCCAGTCACGTATGACAATTTTTGAGAAAATAATGACTAGTGCATTTTAGCAATTGCCCAAATAATGCAGATAAGAGGAAAATGATTGGTGTTTAGAAGTGCTAGATGTTTATCAAAGCTATTTCTTAAACTTTTTCGGTTCATGTGGTRAAAAACTAGTGCAAAATTATTATTATTTTTTTAAACTAGCTTTCATTTCTCAGAATATGTCTAATAATTCATGAGAATTGGAATTATACAGGTTCTTTAAAAATAATCCACAAAACATGGAAATAGAATAACGATTATGCACTTCTTTCAGAATTTTTCATCTGTTCTGCAGAAGCTAAGGGACGATCTCACCCCTGCTGTAGAGAGCTGTCTGTTGGCTTCGAGCCTCCCTGGCAGGATTTTCTGTCCTTGGTAACACWCTGAATTTTTCTCACAGATAATGTGTTTTGCATGTTTTGATATACTTTATTTACTTCTGGTTATGCCTTTCCTGAGAAACCTTCTAAATCTTTATGTTTATTTCTTGCATACTACAATGTAATTAGGTTAAGACTTTCTTCAGGCAGTTTTTAATCCATATACTGCATTAAGAAGCAGATATAGTAGTTTTCTTCACCAGAAAGTCTAGAGTGCATCTATTTACAAAGTCTCATATTCAATGAAATAAGCCAGAACAGCTACAATATATTGAAGATAAATTACATTAAGAAAATCATATCCAAATTTCCACAGAAAAAAAGGTTCATATCAAAACTGATTTATTTTAAATTATGCCTAAATCATGAAAACAGCCCTAAAACAACCTACTGATCAATAATTTTTGACAACAATTYAAAAAAAATCTTTCAGCCAAATATCTGTAGAATATAGAGAAAGCCAGACTAATTTATTTTATAAGCTAATCAAACACATGTAGCCTCAGTGTACAGTGCTAGTCTCTTACTAAAATTCAGATAAAGCTGTCTTTACCATTGAGTTACAGTGTAAATAGGTTTGAGTTACAATGCAAATAGGTTTAATAATGGAAATCAGGCAACCTTAAATATAACAGTATATTATAAAATTATGAAAATTTTATTAGGGTGCGTAATTTCCAGAGTAGTTATTTCATTCGTAAGAACTGGCTTATGAAAATACATGTATTTATCCTACTGTATGGGACAAGGATATTCTGAACAAGAACTTAGCAAGCCAGTTGGAAAAAGTGACAAACTGTTGTCGAGAAAAGCTATTGCAAAAATCCTTCAATATTCTAATGAGTCAATATTGATGGATTCACGGTAGATGAGGGTTTCTGTAAACCCACAGGTCTGTGCAAAAAGAAAATTTTTATATGCAAAGGAATGGCCATGAAGAATGGCAAATGAAGAACAGAAGATCCGAATCTGTGGCCTGTCTGGGATTTTTTAGTATTGTTGACATACGCTACCACAAGAACAATTTTTATGGACAAGCCCAAATACACAACCAGACCTTGCCAGCAGTAGATAGTTAGCGAATGCCTAGGGACTGAGAGGAGAGTCTCCTTCAGAGAGGAGCCCTCTCMTGAGCACTCCTGAGTGCCAGACTGATGTTCTCCATGACATGAGTGGAAGACGCTTCTTCTGGTACTGTCCTCACGGGCAAAGCGTACTCCCGGACAGTCCGAGCGCCAGCCTGGCTTGGAAAGGAGAGGCAGACCACAGCCCAGGAGCAGCAGACAGGGAAATACTGAACTACTAAAAGAACCTGGATGTGTTCAGATCTGCCGGGTCRAATGGGACCCACCCAAGGATGCTGAAAGTTCTGGGTGTGTGATTGTGGAGGCCACTGCCTGTCATCTATTAAAAAAAGGGTGATCGGGGAGGTCTCTGAGACCAGTGATTTTTCACTTACGACACTAACCTTTAAGAAGGGGAAGGAGGAGGACTTGGAGCGATAAGGTGGTCCAGAGAGATCACAAGGAAATTTCTGGGCCAACAAGGGTGTTGTGAAGTTCGAGAAGCAGAAGGGCTGAGTCCTGCTCCAGGGCAGGATCAGCCTGTGTGTTGACACAGGCTGGGAAGTGACTGCTGAGCACAGCCCTGCTGACGAGGGCTGGGAAAGTTTGGGAGACACCACGTTAAAAAAGAACCGAGGTTGCGCTCCACAACAAACAGGAGGAACTGCTGCGTGGGCTGCGTGGAGGGTTGTAGCCGGCTGGCTGAGGGGTGTTATCCCCTCCGCTCAGTGCAGGTGAGACCCACCTAGACCACTGCGTACAGGTTTTGATCCCTTGGTTTAGGAGGAACATGCAAAGGGACAGCACACTGCTCAGGGTCCTCGTGTACGTGAATGATGTGGAGGGGCTGAGGGAGCTGGGCTTGACCGGTCTGTCGAAAAGGAGGCTAGGACATAATCTAATAACAGTTACAACTACTTAAAGGGCACAAAGATGATGGAGTTAAACTTTTCTTGGTAGTGGCACATAGTAAAACAAGAGACAACGGACACAAATTGCAGCTGCAGAGGTTCAGATCAGATGTTAAGAAGAGCTTTTTCATTGGGAGCGTGGTGGAGCACTGGGACAGGTACCCAGAGAGATGGACCTTGGGGGGTTTCAATATTTGGCTAGATAATGCCGCACTGATGTCCAGGACTGGCCATAGTCCCACCTAGAGCAGGAGGGTGGGCTAGAAGGCAGCTGGAGGTCCCTTCCCACCAACACTTCTACGATTTTGTGATTCTGGGATGTTACCTGCATGTCAGAAGACACAGGCTGGCATGATGTCCGTACAGAGTGACCGGCATAGCTCCGTGCAGGTAGGAAGCACAAAGTGTTTCCTGTTAAAATTCTGTTCAGTCGTCAGATGGGAACTAAGCACAACTGAAGTGAAGCATCTGAAAGCTTCTGCAGCCTGCTCTGCAGAGGTGTGAATTTCACCCACACTGTGCGGTCAGTCGGTACTTATTTTTAGCTGATTCTGTAACAAGGTTATGTGTGGGGATACATTCATTAAAAGAAAAAAAGTTTGTGGAAACTTGATTGTGACCCTAAGAGAGGATTTTTTGTCATGAGAATCAATAACACTTGATTTTTTTTTGTTCAAGCATCAAGAGCTACAGGATCTATAGAGCTCATCGAGTATTATTATTAACGAAAAAAAATTTCCAAAGAAAATGAGAACTTTCCATGGATAATTTAGCTTATATATAGAAATGATTAGTTTTATTTACTTTAATAGAAAGATTTAATTTCACTGCTACCTAATATTTAATATTTTCTCCCTATCATAGTTCTTTTTTTAACCTTCCATGGTAGTGAAAAAGAAATAAAGGGAGAAAAAGAGACAAAGGAGTGAAAAGYAAAACAAAAATCAAGCTGTTCAACCAGGCAAGAAAAAAAACAACTATCTAAAATCCCATGAATAGGGTCAAGCAAAATGAATCATATCTCTTTCCTTCAAGAAAGAACTTTACTTCAGGCATTAAAATCTAGAGTTGTCTTAATGTTTGAGATGTACTTACTATTTTTCATGCTAAAGGTCTCTCATTTTTGGGTGGTCTGATTGCAATTCCAGAATACATGTGTTAYTAACAAGAGATTTTCTTTTCTAATTCAATCTTCTTTAGTTTACTTACTGATTGAAGAGACTGGAGAGCTGCTGTTTGATGCTGATGTATTGCTATATGTGGTGCAAGTCCAGAAAGGTTTCATGCAAGCAGCTAAGGAATCTCTGTCCATTTGTTTTTTCAAGACCTACTGGACAAAGTCTTGGGCAACCTGGTCTGAAGTCAGTGTTGATCTTACTTTGAGCAAGAGGTTGGGCTAGAGACTTCCTGGGGTGCCTTCCAGTCCTCAGTGAATTTGTGATTCTATGACTACCTAAGAGTATTGTAACTCCTGTTATGTTGTTAGAAATGTGGTTTTCTTTACCATATTAAGAAAATAAATCTTTCCTTACAACCTATTAGTAAAAAAAAAAATTAACTCAGCCTCTTCTCAACAGTCAATCACTCATACAAGTGCTTTTGCTTCAATAGTGTATTTTTCTTACTGAAAAAAAAAATGCAGTGACTCTTTGGTCAGGTGTGTGCCATATGGGCTGTTTGCTGGGCTAGCCAAAGGCAACAGCTCCACCAGGCTGTATCTCCCAGCTGCTCTGGACGGGTGGCTTCCCCTGTGATGCTGCCCTGCTGAAGCTGAGGTTGGCACAACTTGTAAGAAGGTGATAAGACTAAAAAGTGAGGGAAGAAGTGAGGTATTTGCTGAGTGTCCATACTTTGTGGTATGGACAGGATGGAAGAGGGCAAGYGGCCTCTTCTGAAGGCCCCTTTCTMYAACTGCCTTATCCCATTCTCAGACCATGGAGTACATCCCAGAGGCTGGATTAAAGATGTCCACTTCAAAGGTTCCATGTTGTGGCCCATCCACTACTCTTGGGAACATTATTCTGCTCTTTATCACTCTTATCCAAAGGAAACTGCATCTTATTTCCAAGATGAATTTGTACATCAGCTTCCAGCCACTTGGGTTTATGAAGCCTTTTTCTGCAGGACTGTTCCCTGCCAGATCTCTTCCCCTGATCTTCTCAAATGTGTCCACTGAGTTTATGGTAGACAGGGTTAGAAGCAGCTCCTTGAGTTTCATATCATATGGCTGTTTTTTCCTCAATTTTCTTTCTGGGGATTCGGTGAGTTTTCAGGCATCTGGAGCTTCATCCAGTTCCACATCCGGAAAAACAAGAATTTTTTTCAATTTCCCCACTGGATGCCATAATCACTGAATGCTCTGATAGTTCCACGGCAAGAGTGTACGAGCAGAGCTCTTTTTCTTGAGAATTTCCACRAGGATCGTTCGCAGTGCTCTGATCTTATCTCTCTGCTTCAGCAGTCTCCAGTAGTGTCTCTTCAGCCTGGCTCAGAGTCACAACTCTGCATCCCACCAGGTCACTTCAGTGCTGAAAGCAAGTAGTGTTGAGCATTGACCCTGAAAATAAGAACTTTTCTGATTAAGTGTTGTTGAAGTGAAAAGAAGTACGATTCATTGTATCAGCTTTCACAATGTTTGCCATACTTTTGACAGCGTCTTCCCCGCTTAASTGTAGTTTCAAAGCACCAGGTGTTGGTAATACCTCAGAAGTTTAATCTCAGTTAGTGCTTATCTCCCTTTACTTCTTCATCCGAACCAAGGTGAGCCACGACAGAGTGTCAGCCTGGTCTGTGAGAGAGCGACTTTTGGCTCCCTAGTCTCAATCTCGTTGAGAGCTCGCTTACGGCTATTTAGGTAAAGTTGCCTGAGTCTGGCCAGATCCCGTGGTCACAGTGGACASCAGCCAATTCCAAGGCCAGTGGTGCTGTGACCGAACAGTGCAGGATCTGCTCATAGCAGTTCCAGAGCACTTGAAATGGCCATTGAGCTTTTGTGATGGGTCACTCGATAGCTACTTCAGCAAAGGGTCTTCAGTGCACGTCTGAGGTTGCAATTAGCCCCATTAAGCACGCTGTCTGTGTTACAGCCTCTCCTCTCCTCGCTGTGACTGCTCTTCTGTCTCATAAACCATCTTTAGCAGTCTACTATTCCTCCAGCAGGTTCAGGTGCTCCCCTCCTGACAACCCCACCACCACCGAAAACAAAAGCAAAGCACATTGAGGCATCCATACGTGTGTCCACAGAAGGTCTCTTAACACTGAGCTCTGCTCGTTTGTTATACTCAGAAAGCAGGGTGAGCAATGGCTGAACAGGGTGGCATTGCTGTCCCTGAATGATTCATGGACGGAGCTGAAGATTAAGATCTCTGCAGCTTGCAGATATGGGGCTGACTTCCCCTTCCATCTCGGCAGTACCGTAGCAAGGAGATGGATAGGGGAATTTCTGTCGGTCTAACACCTGTTCAGCCTTGCACATCGTCTATATCCGTGTCAGCCACACCTCCGTGCAGCTGGGCGCACGCTCTAGATGCTACCATCTCTCTCCGGCAGTTGCAAGCCCACAGTTTCTCAGCGGACGCTGACACTCAGTATTAATTCGTAGTCTCAACCTTTCTAGTCACTGTCTTAACCGTTTGTGTGGGTGGATTTAATGCTGTAGGAAGATTGATGCTCTTTTGCTTTATTACGTAATTCTGTCAGTTATAACGTGTCTGTGGATAGCACCATAGCAGCTAATTAGTGTTTTAGAAAACTTGTACTAAGATTTATTTGCAAACAAACAAACCGACATAAGTGGGGCAGAGAGTGGCGGGAGCAGAAGGGAAAAGGAGAAGGTGAAAGCACACTGAAATGAGGAAACTAATGTCTTTTTGTTGTTAAGACGCCGAGCCGGGACGCAGAAGCCCAACTCAGAGCAGTGTTTGTGGATGTGTCACCTGGGCTATGGTTTCCACATTCAGCACGACCGCTGCTTGCGTGCCTAAGCAACCCCTGACTGCTCTCCGCTCGTTTTTCCTGCCCCTGTGTTGTGATAACTCTGCTGCTTGTGTGTTTTCGCAGGGGACTAACATACCAGAAAAATGACCCAAGGTGGAAGGATTACTTTCAGCCAGATGTTATTTTTCCCCAAAACAGTCCGGTGTGTGACCGTGTTAGCAACTGTGGTCTCGCAACAGGGAGAAGAGTGTGGAGGCTGCAAGGCCGGGAGGTCCGTAGCTTGATGTCCAGACTGAATGCAGTGTCTCGCCACGCAGAATCAGAGGGTGGATCAATATTTGTGTCCATTTCAGAGGCAGGCGTGCGCGAACGCTGTCTTTTTTGGAAGGCCGGAGCCCGCCCTGCTCTGAGAGCTGCAGCAGCAAAGTGGCAGTATTTCTCCATGGGCAAAGACGCTTGTTTAAGTGTCAGAGAACTGAGCCACTGCTTGGTCTCCCAAGAGTATGCAGTTCAATAAAATGAAACTGCGCAAGTAAGAAAATGGTGAGAAGGGAAGAATGGAGGGAAAGAGCAGATATTGCTCTGGGATACCTGTAACAACATTAAATGTAAGGCCACTATTTGCCATTCCGCTACACCTCCAGAGGAGTTTCCAGTGGAGTTATTTTCAGCATTTATCACTAGAAGGTTCTTAATTAATGTTCATTTTCATAATGTTCATTTTCATAATTTCATAATTCATTTTCATAGCAGGGTGTGTGTAGAGACAGAAATCAGCATGGTGCTCTCCAATTCTGGAAAGAAAAGAGAAAAGAAATAAAAAGAAAAACTAGTGGGTTAAAAAAMCCCCCAACATTTTAAAGAAAGTCCTCTTGAGCAAAGGAAATACACTGGAAAGTTGACTTGCCGTAGAGAGGTGTGAGCTGGCTGTGAAGAAAGAGCTGATACAAGTAAGAAGTCCCCATGTTTGAAGGCAGGCATTCGAAGGAGTAAAAATTAGCTGTGATTTAGCTAGGAGTTTAGTGGCTACTGTTGGGATGGGGCTAACTCCTCTTTACAAGCTGCACTGTTTGATCACTTCTTTAGAAAAGAGTCTGTTTGATAGGTTACAGCTTAATTCATTTATGTCGCTATAGCACTTTTGCTCTTGCTTGCTCTTCTGACTCATAAGCCATCATGCAGGCTCTCTTTAACAGCCTACCTTTTCTTCAGCAGGCACAAACAAATGCCAAGAAAAAAGAAGTCTTATTTTTAAAAATCCTCTATCTGACCCTAC
Source organism: Apteryx rowi (assembly GCF_003343035.1). Taxonomy (NCBI): domain Eukaryota; kingdom Metazoa; phylum Chordata; class Aves; order Apterygiformes; family Apterygidae; genus Apteryx; species Apteryx rowi. Next base: position 855,430 of record NW_020447530.1, on the reverse strand, counting down.
TTGAGCGTGATGCAGTATATTTTAATCAAAACCATGTCATACTCTTTACTTTGAGATTTTTTTTTTTCTCAATCTGGCTGCTTTTCCTTTTTCCTGTATGGATGAAAATAGCCCTCTCTTTTTGATAAGCTGAGATGTAAACTTTATTGTGTGWGAGTATAACTCTCAGTAATTTATTTAATCTCCAATGGAAAATCATCCCTGTAATTGAAATATTTTAAGAACCTTCCCTGAGGAAAACGTAGGTTAGCAAAAAAGAAAACCCAGCAACGGAGTCCTTCTTTGTACTTGAGCAGAAATGCTTTTAAAATGCAAATTGATTAGTTTCTGACAGCAGTGATCCAGATACCCTCCAATTTCCACATCTGCATTTCCATGGCAAATTGCTAAGTGAGCTCCAAGAGGCATGCTGGAGGAAAGCAGCGTTGCGTGCTCTCGCCGTCCTGCCTCCGTCCTCGCGCGCCGTGTCTCTGCAGGGACCGCTGCTAGCAGAGGGGGCATTTCTCTCCCGAGCTGAGAACGGACAGTCGTCATTAAGCAGTGAGTTTACGGCGTGCCCTCCCGCTTGAACCCCTCCAAAGGCTTTGATCGGTTTCTGCTCTTTTAGAGAGAGGCTAACTGCTCTTTACCTAGCCGGCGCGTCCTGAGCCCTGTTTCCACAGAATGCCTCTATTGAGGGCTTTCCAGCCGTCAGAGAGAGTTCTTGCACTACGATATTGGTATAAGAAGTCCACACAGAGAAGACACATATTTTTCAGATATAACTCTGAAACTTTTTGCAAGTGTCTTTGACGTATGTCATGAACAGTAAACATTTCTAACCATTTAACAGGAATTTTAAATACAGATTCTACCCTCCCAGTTCCTAATAAAACTTCTGTTCTGCCTGTAAATTTGATTTAGATGTTTGTTCTGACAGATTTAATTTCAATATCAACTCATATTTTATGGGGGATTTTTTTTTTTTTGGTGTTATACTTAAAATAAAAATCACCCAAATGAACCAGACCAAAACCCCTTAGCACCACTAATAAGAAGAATTTTCAGTGTCAGTCTCATGACCTATATCTGCTAATTTATTTTCAGAATATTCTTAACATGATCATTTTCTTTGGAGATAAGTGATCTTGGGAGCAAAACAGAGGAGCAGGGGAAAACTATTTGCGTTTGTGTGCTGAGTGCCCTTTCCCCCACGGCGAGAGAAGCTGCCCATCTCCCTCCTCAAAGGTATATGGCTCAAATGAGCTGGAAAACAGCTCAGTCTGGTCAAGTGAGACTTCCCTGACATGGATGAGCTCTCCGTGGGTGCAGAGCTGGTATCACTGCTCCCTGTAGCATCTCCCTTCAGCTAGGCTACAAAGGGGCAAGTCAAATTAGAGGTCAAATCTGGCTGGAGAGCAGAGCTCCGAACACGCTCTGCTGGCCCAGGGCTCTTTATGGACCCGTCACGGGAGCTCAGTGCTGCAGAGACTCTGGGTCATTTAATCCAGATACTTGGAGTTTTATATTCAAAGCCAGGTGATTACTGGGTCAATAAAGCTGCCTTGCGCTTAGCGTGCCTGGTATCAGCAGGTAGCTGATGTGTTAATTTTACCCCATCGTTTTAATACTTAACAGGTTATGTGAGTTGTATTAGAAATAGCCTAGAAAAGCTTCTCCAGGAGCAGCCTGCCCGGTCGTGAGGGAATACGGTTCTGGTGCAGAGATACTACACTACTGATTTCTGGGGGAGGAAAAGGGCAGGAGCTCGTTGTTTCAAGTGACGTACTTCTCTCCATCCTCCGCAGGTCTCACGGCCAACTTGCTTCTTGTTCAGAGGAAAACAGCAGGATGGTGAAAGGCTGAGGAGCAGCAGGCAGTGGTCCCTTCGCCTAACCGGGTAAGGGGGAGCAGCCCCTGGTCCCTTCACTTGTCCGGGGAAGAGGAGTCAGCCACAGGGCAGGTAAGGGGAAAGGCGAGGAAGGGGGAACCGGGAGATACCCATTTCCCTTCAGTTCCTGGAGTAAGAAAGAGCTGCCTGGTGCTGTTCTCGTCCTGCTGCCCCACAGGGTATCCGTGATAAAACAGTTTTGGTGGGAAAGGACCTCTGGAGGTTTATGGTCCAGCCGTCTGCTCAGAGCAGGGTCAAGTTAGATCAGGTTGGATACAACTTGGGTGGCCCTTAATTTGCAGGGTTAGGGCACTTATAGGTCTTGGGGCCTCAGCTCTGCCAGTTAGTATCTGATGACAGAGGGCAGCAGTGCACAGAGCAGCCAGGCTTCATCTCCTGCCCCAAGGCATTTCCCCAAGGATTCCCGACTGCAGATGCCTTCCTGGGACAGACTACTCATTCTAGAAATTTCATTAGGTAATTCCTACACTTTTTTTTTTCTTTTTTCTTTTGAAAACATTTTCCTTACAATAGGAATGTGGGAACTGTGGTCCCTGGCTGCTGCCATACCATATGTGCTGGTACGTATGTGTATGTGCATATGTGGGTGGCATCTTATCTGACTTCTAACACAAAAGCCTCAGCATACCCCCCCTTATAGCAGTATGTGTATGATCCCTTTCACACCCACTCGAGAGATTGCTGCATGTTTATTCCTTTACGTGTCTGTCTGTGTGGTGTCTACATGGCCGATGCTACATCTGAAAACCAGTGGGTGTGTTTGAGTTCAGGCTTCTTTTCTGGAAATTAAAGACAGGACATCCTTGTCGCTGATCCTTGGTCCTCCTGACTTTGAAAACCCCTACTATCTACCACCACTCTTTGGGGAAAATACAGAACCCTTATTTGTATTACTGCAGTCAGTATCATAATTCATTCGTCTAACTATAGAGCCCAAGAGCTTTCTGAACAGAAGCGAGTTCACACTGGGCGCTGTACAAACACAGATAGATGGCTCCAGCTTCACATAGCTTTCCGTGAACAAATAGGACATTTCCATCTTTCGTGACATCAAGGCCAGCGAGAGGCCAAGGCGTTGCTTGCAAGACACAGTCAGAGAGACTAAGGGGATGCCTCGCCAGCCATCTAGATTACTAGCCTGAAAGAGTGRTATATTCAGCACTCACTTCTCAAGGGATCACAGTTGCACAGGTCTCAAAGCATTTTTACAGGGTAGTTTCGGATTTATCGCAACAGACGGTTTACACGTACCACAATGGTCAGGGCTATACACCTTGGCATATCCAACACAGATGATAGCTTACTGCAGAACATATGATAAAATGCCTGTACTCGCAATGCTGGTCCTCAAATCTTTGGCCCTGAAGTATTGTTCTAAGCAGCTCACTCAGCTTTTTGTTCCTTCCAGTCTGCCTGATTTCTTCTGCCCATAGCCTACGCTCGGGTTACTTAATAGTTCTTGCAAACCAAAATTGTTCAGTAAGTGATGCTTGCCACAGCTTGTTTTTCTGTCAACAGATCCTCATCTGAAGCATCTAAGGCTAAGGTCTGAGGCTTACGAGAAGAATTTTGCAAAGAAAGGATATAATGTGTAAGAAATGGACTATTACCCGTAAATACAGCACAAAGGCACTTAGCCATTCTGATCCAGTGCTCTGCTGCACCTTCCATTCAGCTTGGTAGGCAAACATGACTTGTATACAGATGTACACGTGGATTCATTTCAATCGGGATTTTGGTCACAGCCTTCTTGACGCTGTTTTCCCTAAGATGTTCTCTAGATCCTCTGCTGTTGCTCCACGTTCCTCCCAAGGAACCATTGCTTTGGGATCAGGCTGTTGCAGACCCTCGTCATCAGGAACATCAGCCGACCCTGGGAAAGGCTGGAACACTCTGCCAGGCATCCTGCAACGTGGGGCTCAAGTTCAGGGCTTCATGACACAGCTGTTAAAGAGTTTACCACCAGGAAGCTCTTGCCAGTTTTGCTGTTGTTCAGGATCTCAGAGAGTGCTGCCTGCCACGGGCAATGTGCTACCCGGACATGCTGGCTGCATATTCCTTCAGAAAAATTATTTAAGCATTTCCCATTCAGTTTCATCAGAAAATCTGATGGGTGCTTCTATGTGGCCTCATTCTCCTCAATTTGGAGGCAATTGCCTTTGACAACAGACAGATTGTGGATTAGCACCTGGAGAGGTGCATTTGACTCTCACTGCTAGGTTTCAGGGCATAAATAATAAATCAGATAATGGGGCCAAGAAGGAGAATAGCTCTCAGAGACAGCTGAGAAGCAGGGGACTGTGGGGACGATGGTGCTTGTGCACCTGCAAAGTAGAGTGGCTGTGGAGAGTGCAGAGGCCTGAACGTAATGTGTTCTTCTACTSGGGTAGGCTGGGAATGTCCTAGCTGTGCTTCTGGGATAGCTGGGCTGAGATAAGTTGGTCTCATAGYTTCTCTTTCTGAGGCTTTTCGGTAAAAATGGAAATGTTAGTCATTGGGCATGAGTAAGGTTACCATCTCCTGGCCTTGCCAGAGAGGCTCAGGAGGGTGAGCAGAGGCGTCTCACTGGAGCCCTGTGGTGGGTCTCATCCCAAGCCTTCTCACCTGAGCTCTGCTCTGCTGACAGCCATGGGATAAAGACCTGGAAAAGAACAGAAATGTTGCAGGAGTGACTCAGTTTCAGGAGAGCTGCAGAAATCAATGCAATGTTTATTCATTTCTGAGACCAATATGATACCACAAATAAGATATGAGTTTAAAAYTATCTCTGGGAGACTTAAGCCCACAGCCTCCTTGGTCTCCTCTGTCTTAGAACGTTATAGTGGTTCCACCCCCATTGACTGGGCAGAGAAATCACAATTTTTACATAGACACAAGTGAGAAAGAATTGCTTTTTTTCATGTAAGGATTCCCAGCACTGCTATGTTACATTGATTGTGCTGTACTACAGCTCCCCACCAACCATTAGGTTATAAAGAYAAAACAAAGCCCCTGTAAAATAATTGGCATCCTCAGAGCGCTCATATCTGCAAGGTGTGTAATATACTGATTAGGATATGTTGTGGATAGTACGTTACATCTTTGTTGCGTTGAGCACACAAGAAGCGAAATAATGCGCGAGAGAAAGGACGATTGCCCAGGACCACAGAAGCTGTACGGCCAATGAATCTTTCTCAGTGGCTCGTGGACACTCATCACCTTTCCAGCTTTTCACCCTCAGTACCGGCATCTGGTCTTGTGGCAGCAGGGTCTGACGGCACTGCTGGAAACAGTCCCGAGCTACAGGTCTCGCAGAGGACAGAATCTAATGATATTTTATGTTGCTGTAGCCAATTTCAGCGTGACATTTGGAAGAGATCTGAACCTCTGAACCCTGACAGTACTGACACACTTAATCTGAACAAGTCATTGCTACATATCACTGAAAACACCTTTTGTGCAAGTCTAACGATAGGTATATTTATTATTTCGGTTTCTCAACCTTCAGGTTTGTTTCTTGCAGTGCTCTCAAATCATGTGCTGCTCTCCCGGAACTCAGCACCTGGAAAGTCTAACAGGTTAAAGAAATGTCTCCTCATTACGAGTGAGATCCATCTAGAAGAAGGCAAAGAAGGAGGTAGAGGAAAGAGCTTTTGTTCAGTGCTCGGGATGGCTGCTTTTCAATATACTGTTAGCCCACTGTAATGGAGCCCTGTCAGAAAATACAAGAGGCTTTCAGATACCTGTCGATGGGCTAAGTTTTGAAAAAGTTCGGCCACAGAAGATTCGGATGCAGCCAGAGCGAAAACGCAGAGGCAAAAGGAACTACACTACCTTGCAAAGAAAGCCTTGCGTGTCCTCGGTCCAGCCCCGTGCTGCCGGGGCCTCTGTCGTCTAATATCTCTGAGTATCTGCCAGCTCTCCTGGGACGACCTGCGTGCTGTGGCGAGGAACGACGTCTGGCRTGGGAAGTCCCACCTGGGGTCGGTCATGGTCCCTCCCCAGGTGAAGCACGCTTTGGAGCTCCCGGGAACAGAGATGTCCGAACAAGGTCTTCCTGACCTGAATTCGCTCTTTAGCCAACGCGTCTTTTTTTCCACTCCCTAGAAAAGTACTTCAAAGGCAAACATTTAGTGTGTACATTTTGTGGGAGCTGCTGAAGCCATCTCTTTGCTACGGAGTCTAGCGGAGAYGGAGTATAAAGAATTTTCAAACCCCCTCGTTCACACGACGGAGAGTCGTTGCTGGAGGAAATGCCACTCCGTAGGCAGTGGCTCTGGCAGGTAGCCCAGACCGTCATGACAGGGTGATGACACTTAGAGAGGAGGAAAAGCAAAATTCGCTTCAAGAAAACTTAATTTTGAAACAGCTAAGTTTTCATCAGGAACGTTAAAGTGCCAGCAGTGCCATGTGCAAGGTTAGCTTCAATTAGATAAGAAGGACACTGTGTTTGAATTGGAGGTGTTTGTGGCTGTTTGGAGCTCAGCGAATTTAAATAGTTCTGGAGCCCGTAAATCCAGTGACTCTTTTTTTCACTTGTAGCCTATTCCCCTGTCAGGTTACAGTTATTTAAAATACTTTTCTTTCTTGTCCTGGGATTACCACTTCAGGCAAGGCTTGTGTAGCTAAGAAAAGGATCGATATTTTCTAAATCTCTTGTACGGTCTGCCGGTGACCGTGCTTTAAACAGCCGTGGTTGCTGGAGAGAGCCTGAGTTCCCGCGCTCCCTTCCTGAGGCTGCTCGTAAGGGCTCGTCCGGGCTGGGGACACAACGGCACTCGATGCCTTTCACATCGCATCCCCCCTGCCTGGCCGCCTGTATTTGCATGCCAAGCACGCAGTGGTGCATCCAAAAATGAAAGAAGTAAAAGTAAAAAGCTTTCCAAAAACACATTCCATGTCTTGTTTTGCTGTTAAGGAAGTCATGAGCCATGGATGGACAGAAAAAGAGGTTACGTGTGTGGAGTAAGTCGTACACTGAACTCTGTTCCTCCGCTGAGCAAAGAGCAGGTCTTGTTTCCACTGCCCCTAGTCCCCGCTCCCCGTCCCTCATAAAAGAGGAATTCATCTCATGGTCAGAAAACCTAAATGAGAAAAATAATATCCTGTGTCACTATTGAGTTTTGTACGTGACCCACAGGCACAGTGGGGGTTGCCGCAAGGTTGCTCCTCAATGCAGAACACATATTCAAAGGCTTGGATTAAAAATTCCAAATGCATTTCTCAAATACATACAATTTTCTCAACCATTTGCTGGTAGAATACATTTCTGCACTTATGGATCATTTTGTTGCCTTTTAAGTCTAATATACTTGTAAATGAATGTTGGTCTGTTTTCCTGCAGTCTGTTACACACACAGATTACAGGACTTCAAGAAGAAAACAAAAATGAATACTGTAGGAAAAACAGATTTGTGATTACTTCATGTGAAAAAAATTTTAAAAATGGCTTGCTCTAAATGAGGAAAATGGAAATGCAAAATAGTAGAAAATCCATGAAATTTTATGAGCTAGAGCAGAATTTAGATCTCATGCAAATGGGCTTTCAACACACTTTACCAGCTTTCCRTTCCAGCACCACTTTGACATTACAAGCAAGCCAAAAGTTTTTCCAGAATGTAAAATTTCATTGAAAAATTGATTGTTATGACTGAGATTATAATCTTTGCAAGATGAACAAGAGTGATGCTGTTTCTTTTTTTTTTTTTTTAATTTAGGCATCATCTAATCATATGACAAAAATGTCAAAGAGAAAATAATACCCTGGTTTATTTTAATGAGACTGTCTCTTTTCAGTATTTCTTTGAAAATCACTCTTAAAATAATTACAAAATTTTGAATCCTTTGGTTTTAATTTCACTTTTTCTCCACTCTTCCCAAAAGTCAATAACATTAAACATTTTGTTCTATTACTGTAGTCAGCAAATATGCATAGGTTTGGCATCTAATTTCTGTTGAAGCATATACTGAACAAACTTTTTACAAAAAAAGTATAGGAAAAGGAGTGAGTTCAGTCATTTATAAAAACTTTTCAACCAAAATAGCATAGTTTCTTGTTCAGTCAAAAAGTTGTGCACTTTCCTTACAAAGATGCAATCAATTTTAGTATTTTATAGATTCCACTAGAGATAATGCAAGTTATTCTTCTGTCGTTAATGCTTAAGCTGTGACTTGTCTAGCCCTCCTGCTCTTGAAGAGGTATAGATTTGCAAATCTCATTTCTGTGTGTGTCCCTAATTTGCCACAACTTCTGCTGGAAATTTATTTTCAGTGATAAAAACACAGTATTCCCTGTTGGCTTGAATGACTGAAGACAAATTTAACTTCTTTTCTGTAATAGCTGAACTCTTTTTTTTTTTTTTTCTGTAGAAACTTTCTATTCTCCTTTGTCCTTACCATTTCAGTTTTAATGATGTCACATCCTCAAGGTGACTCACTGCATGCTGGGAAGGCTGCGGGTGTGAAGAAATGGTTGAAGAAGTCCTAATACATTGACCTTTCTTAGGTGAGACTACTTCGCCTTCACTCTTGCTTGGGAATACAAAAAAAAAAAAACCCAACTCTGCAGAGTAATATTGTTGGATAAACATGACCGTCCATAAGCAGGGCATCTGCTTTCACATGCAAAGGCTGTGGGCAGATGATTGCTTTTCTTGCCAGGGCAAGGGGGTGCATTCGAAGCACCCAGAGATGTGAACACTACGAGACTCCTCCAGCCGGCTAGCGGTGTGTTACAGGACCGCCAGCCGTACGGCACTTCTCGTGCCTACCGCCGACTGCAGCATACGTGCCGGCTGGCAGGGAGCCAGGCTGCGCCCCGTGGCCRGGAAGCCGCAGCCTGCCCGGGCAGGGATGCACCTTCTGGAGCTGCAGACATGCCGTCTCATTGAATGTTTATTAAATTAACATCACTTAAATGCCAAACTCTCGTCTGTGGCAGCATATTGTTTATGTGCACGGGAACAAAGGAATGCAGGGCTGGAAAGGATGGTTGGGATACCAAGTCCAATGCCCTGGTATCACAGCAAATTATTCCTTTTTATGAACTCTTTGAGGTTAAAAGCGAAATGCTGCTTGCATCCACTGCTCCACTTGGAAGGTTTTTTATCAATCTGAATGCTGCAATGTTTAGGAACTTTTTTCTAATGTCAAGACCATACTTTTGAGGAATATATTTATTCATGGCCAGTTTACCATCATTTGTTCTTATGTCAAAATTATTTCTAGAATAAACTGCCTTTTTTTAACCCTCCTTGAGTTTTTTCCCCTTGATGTGTTTGCAGAAAGCAATTATGTCCTTTCTCAGCCTTCACTTATTTAGGCTAAAGATTCCAACCTCATTAGGCTCTTCTTGTAAAACGCATTCTCCACTCCCTGAGGAGCACCTCTCTGTTCATGCTTTGGTCTGACAGCGTCTTTGTTCTGACCATTTCATATAACAGGTGCGCCACTGCTGTGAATAGCTCCTAGACCTTCTGTGCCTAACCCTAATTCTGGCTTTCCCCTAGCTTTCACCATTATTTTTTCTTTTCCTGGTTGCCTTTTTCTTTTTTATTCCCACGCAGTCTTCTGCCTCCTTCTTTTCCACATTGACTGGTGTTCTTATTTTCCATTTTGTTCCTTAGTCCTTCTGCAGTGACCACCTGGGCGAGTCCTTCTTGCCCAGCTCTGCGCCTTCCAGCCCATCCTGTGAGATGGAAGTCTGTACGTCCTGCATGGACTATCCTCTCCCCTTTCTTCATCCTGTTCTCAGATTCCCGTTGGAGCTCAGTCATTGTCACCAGCAGCAGATCTCCAGTGTTTGGCTCATCCCTTCCATGAACTCTACCAGGCAATATTATATACGTAAACAACTTCCACCCTACCCACTCAGGTGAGATCCGCCCTTGTTCCATTCTCTATATTTTCTGAAATGAGGATGAGAAAGGTACTTGTCATTTAAGAGATGAAAAGCAAATAGAAACTTAAGAATTGGTAGAAAAATAATAAAAAATGGCAAAAAATCATCATAGTTCTTTACAAATTCCAGGGAGGTAGGTCAWGAACAAATCTGTGGAAGATGAGGCTGCCAGAGAGGGCTGAGGGGAAGATCCTTTTAGATTTGATCTTTTTGTAAGCTGATTAACTGCAGTTTCTCTTATGTTTCTTGACATATCTTTTTATAAACAATTGTAATTGTGCTGTTTCTTCCAGTGTTGTGATGCAAAATGTGAAGAAAAATATTAAGTTAAAGGTAATTTCAAGGCAAGTGGCTTGCTTCAAGACATTCTTCATGAAAAGTGTGGCAAATCTGAAAAACTGTGCAATAGGACAACATGACATGTTCCCGACATCCAAGGCGTTACTGCTTAAGGGCTTCGAAAGGGTAGTACGGGGCGCTTCCCCAGGACCTGCACAGGCCAGGAGGAAGCTAATGTCACGGTACAGTAAAAACACCTTCCTAGATCTGCCGATAGCTAGAAAAATTCTGGCATTTGGTAAATTGTTACAGAATAGACCTAGATCCCAAGAGTATTCAGGGGCCTCGTGACAAGAAATTCGCTGATATCTAATCTCAGCCTTGCCTGCTAAGACGAACAATGCCAAAAAGGACCAAGGGCCCTAAATCATAACAAACTCTCCCATATTTGGTCAGATCCTGAACTGACGCCCTAATAAACTCTGCTCAATGGCTGCCTACCTTTGAGCATACCTACTATTTGATAACTAAATTTTCCATTTGACTAAAGTATGTCCAAAAATGCCTAGCTCCCAGCAGCTTGGCACATAATTGGTCAAAGTCCTCCACTACCTCTTCTGACCATCTCACAGYGTCTGGCAGAGGAGAGGGTAAAAATGGTGGCACAAGCACACATGTTCATTCAGATTTGTCACAGAACCAAATCTGAACTCTATAAATCCCTTGCAAAAATGGAATTCCTGTTTTCACACCGGCAAGAATGGGCCCACTTCTGATTGCCCAGAGCTAGACATAAACTGCTGCAGACTGATTTTCCCACAACAGTTCACTCTGTGCTTCATTTTATCTTCCTCTGATGTACCAGCTCTCGGGCAGAGACGGAACAGAGCTCTTACAGTCTGATCCACTCTGCCATCTTGTATGCTGATGTCAGTCTATAACAGGAGGTGGTAGCTTTCAATATTTAAACCTTCGCTATTTTTAATAGAGTATCTCTTTCTCCTTTACTGCTATATGATTATCCACAATTACTGGAAAATCGGGTTGTTTAGCTACCTTTGAAGAGAGAAGACGCTAAAGACTCAGCTGTTGAACCAATTGCTATGAAAAACAAAACTTGAGATTTACACTTTTTGAGCTGAGAACTTCTGAGAAGGGTGATGCCAAACCTTGAAGGAACACTCTCCTTTTCCTTTTTAATAGTCAGGCTTTGTACTATGATACAGTGACCCTAAGCGTAACCAACTGGAATTTAAAAGTGTTCCATATTTTTCATCTGAGAGCTCTGCTGTCACTTCTATGACCCACAGTAACACTGACCACAAAGGTCTTCTTTCACTTGAAGAAAAGAAAAGGCGCTGGAGAAATCTCTGATTTTAAAAGGAGAATAATATTATTAATTTTTCCTGCCAGCGGACATCTTTCAACTATCTTCAACCTTTTCTGAATGATATTCTCTCCACCTCTCTTGGCCTTTCCAGTCTCTTCAGTGTCACTGTTAGGAGAAATTCTACTGTCGACAGGTGAAAGCTCAGCCTGTTCATCAGGATAAGAATATTTATTTAGAATGCAAATGCATAGAAATAAAACTACTGCTGAGCAAAATGGGTTCCATTGCTCTGGTACCTCTTCCTAAAAGGGCCAATAACTGAATGTGATATCCAGACACCTGTCAGGAAGCAGCAAGAGCGGGGCTCCTGCACGAGGGAGGACAACCTGGCAGAAAAGGGTGACCACAGCACAGGTGGTGGCCCCTCCGAGCAGGGACAGGGYGGTGACAGTGACAAGGTCCATCGTAGGCCCTGGCAAGGTGAGATAGCGGATCAGATCCAGGGGTCCCATCAGGAGCAACAGGGCACAGGGCTGGAGACAAGGCTACCTAGAAATGTAGGTGTGGACCCCTCCAGGTCCTGGTAGTCCAGACCAGCAGCAGGCAGGTCTGGGTACATGCACACCTGCAGCACAGCTCCACACGGGTGGATGTTTACAAGCATTTTTGTTTGAGCACTCTCCTGCACATAATTTCACTTATCTTCCAAGGTTAATGAATTTCTCAATGATTACTGAAACCCATGAATGAACCAAGTGGGAAATTAGAGCAACGCTAAGCAACTGCCAGGGGAGTGTACGTACATGGTGAGTGATGTACGTCTCTTGGGACATTGACAGGTGTGGCCAGCATTACAGTTATTCCTTTTAAATTGATTCCAGTACCTCTAATGAATTGATAAGAATGCAGTTACCCTAAGGCTGAACTTATAAAGAACAACAAAATATATCACTGTACTTAAAATGACCTGACCTGACATGAACCACTGCGGTATTTTGTGCATTTTATTTTGCGTATCCTGTTCTAAAAAATATTGCTTTTTAGATGTAAATAAGATTTACTTAGGGTTAACAGAAGTGTGCAGGTGCATGTGTGGTTAAGTGAAATATAAAGCCAGTTTTTAAGTACCAGGTCTCCAGCATACAAAATACAAAGCACTATGAGAAATGTCATTGAAAGCAATAGGTAAAGGTAAAAACTCTTCCAGGAATATAGCCCTAGTTTGTGTGKTTCTGACAGCTCAGAGATTGACCAAGAGTCTTTGAAGCTGCTAAGCATCCTTGTTTCAAAGGCTCATAGGGAGGCACCATTCCTTAACAGTTTGTGGTTTGAGAAGTGTGCCAACAACCATAATTAGACTAGTGTTTTTTTAAATACACTCTAAAAAATTATACATGCAATGGTCAGGTGAATCCCATAGTGGAGATAAAACCACCTTCAAAGTGGGCCTGTGAGGTGAATGATTAGCTTAACCTACTCCCTGACTTTTTTCTTCTACTTAGTTTACAGCTCTATATAGGTTTAGAGAGATCCAAGTTGTCTTCTTGGATTTATTCATAAACATCCAAAGTACATGAGTTTTCACTCCCTAGTGTTTGTTATGCTGTATTTGTGAAAAAGGGAAAAAAGTCTTCTGTCTTTCTCTTTGAATGGGTCTATGTCACTGGTAAAAATACAGCAAAATTATCTGAAACTGTCTGTCTGTCATGTAATTCTCCTGCTGACCAGAGGAAACCTGATATAGAAATGCAGTAATGAGAGCAAAGTAGGCAATGTCAAAATGTCATTGAATTACTAGAGCACTGCTGACTATCATGTATTGCACAGTACCTCTGTTGTTCAAAGGTGAGAGATAGCTTTATCTTTTGTTCCTTGCATGCCATTAATATTTGAAATTCGCCCTGAAGCCATCAGAGTTTAGCATGCTCACTATCAGGTTAAAAATGGATTAGATGATGCTTTTGGTAATGCAAATTGTGAAGAGGACACTCTTGTCCCTGGACAAAGTTCATCTTCTTTTGTCACTTCATATGTTAAGTAAAAGCATGGGCAATTACTCACTTTGATAGCTCACTGGATTCAATATTTTAGAAGTGAAAATAAAATGGTCTTTGTTGCGCTGACCCCAATGTTGTCAATTCTATGTTTAACTGTCAATACCTTAGAGAGCATAGCGACAATGTTTGAGAAATTAGTTGATGTTCAACCTTTCTATTCATTTCCTGCAGTCAAAAAGCTGAAATAATCACTTTTCTGGATGTACAGAAAATACTGAATTTTTGTTTGGAACTGAGTTTGTCTGCATGGGACCATTGATTGCTCCGGTCTTCTAGGAGAAATAGGTTGCACCAAATTCTCCCTTATGAGACAGAGCTGCAAAAACTTGGACTGTTAGCACGTGACTGAAAGGGATGAGTTGTACTTGCTTCAGCATTTTCCAGCTCCTAGTTGAAAAAGGTGTCCAGTGTTTTGGACAATTAACTTCATTCACCACAACTGTACGGTCATCAGCATAATTTGGACAGATAACCGGATAAGTGTTTAATGCCACTGATGTAGAAATAAAGCCATTACTAGGATGAACTCTGTGTGTCACAGATCATTGCATAGCACACTGCAGACATTTAGTCTGGGACTTCCAGTCTGACAGAAAAGGAATTTGGCCAAGACACTAGATTTAATGTGTTTCACTGATGGAGAGTGCCAATACAGCATTAGTGACCTCGGGTAATCAGGGGCCTTAACTGCTGAAGGCAAATAAAGGCATCCTTCAAACTTATAAAGCTTCTACACGCATATTATCCATCATCATTTCTATCCTTATGGAGCAAATGTGCTGCCACATGAATTATCAGAACAACTTTATTAGCAGTCATACATAGTTTAATGGTTTTCAGTTGCTTTTGGGATGGGAGGCCCTAAACATTTCTAGCTCAGCAGCAAGTACTGTAGAAATTTCACATACATATTTGGCTTTACAGTGTACTTGAACTTTTCTTCCTCACCTTTCATAGAGAAGAAGCGCATGGACTCCGTTAAGGTCTGCTGTCCTCACAATTTGAACCCCCAGAACTAGAGAACATTGCATGGTGCAAGATACTGAGCGCTCCTGCATTATTTTCTGTTTGAAAATACTTTTTGAAAAGCAGCTTACCATTCTGCGTTTGACCTGGTAGCACCTCGCTTCACCCGGGAGCATCACGCAAACCCTCTCCCATGGGGGCAGGCACCCAGGCTGATGGCGCTGGAAGGTGGTAGGCGCTTGGCCGCGACTGCAGACCTCGTCGCAGAGCTTAAGCAGCTTCCGCAAGAGAAACGGAGAACATCTGACTGTGCTTCACCCTTTCACAGAAAGGGACACATGGGTCTGAATTCCCTGAAGCAGGAGAGGGACCTAGGTGTCCCGGTGGCGTGCCCAGGCACATGGGGGGCTGCAGGTGTCCTCAGACGAGGCTGCAGGGCGCTGCACGCGCAGGAGAATGGGAGCGCGAGTGCCACGACGGAGTGGGTTCGGTTCTGATGCAAAGAGTGTCTTCTCGGGACGCGTGCTCTRAAAAAAACAAGTGAAATTTAGTCATGGAATAATTGCCTCATTGCCCTTGTTCTTTATTCTTTCACCGTCGCATTGTTATATTCAACACCACCACCAGCAAAAATGGCTGTGCCTTATTTACAGGCAGGTGTGAATTAGTTTATCCAGGGCTCTGAAACAGTCTCTAGAGCAACTATTATTAAAAGAGGCGTCAGCAGGACATAACAAAGATTTTCAGAGTGAAAGGGAAAACAGCCCTGTTAGGAATATGGTGGATTTAAGGAATGCATGAATATCTATTATGCAGAAGGAATGTAAATTCTATAACCAGCTTTTTAGGATTTATATCTGAAGCCAAAAATCAATCACATAATACAGAAAATGCCTCAGCTCAGCCCTGTTTAGTTGTCCTGGAAGACGCACTGGCTTCCCACCGGGGACTGAAGACACTATAGAAAAGATACAATGGAGCCCCAAAAGCAAAGGGGGAAGCAGAAAGAATCTTCTCCCGCAATGACTTAAACTCCTTGAGGGGACTTTTTGGCTGCTTTGTGTTATGTAGAACAGATCAGATTGTGCAAATTGGATGTTAGGCTGCTAATTTATGTATGCAATGGCAAAGCTTCTTAAAGCCGCTCTGTCTCGGGATGCGAAACCAGTAGATGTTTAAATTCGAAATTAAACGTGTTCTCAGAACAGTCCTCTGGTGGGTGTCTCTGYCAAATCATTAAACACCTTATTGTTTAGAAATGCATTCAGTGCCGAAACCCGCCTGCACCTGCAGAGCGCAGAAGCTAAGGGACTGGCGCTGCTCCGCTGCTGTCTCGCCTGCAAGGGAAGCCGGCGTGCCGCGAGCCTGGGGCAGGTTTACGGCACCCTGCTCTTCGCTGAGCTCTGCAGCCCCTTCTGCTACCTCCCCCGGCGCAGGCTGAGGCTCCGGGATGAGCGTTCGGGGAGGGGGGCTAATTTTCTGAAAATTCACATTTGTTTACTAAAAAAAGCGAGGATATTAGAGAAGCAAAAAATTTAAAATAAATAATAAGATCGATCATTGGAGGAATATGACTGATAAATATATTGAATTGAAAAAGCAACCTCCATCCCAAAGAAATTCTGATGTTCCGAAGTTTGTTTTCATCCCAAAGGGAAGAGAAAGCTGATAGACGGAATGTAAGAAAAACAATTTAAGACATCAATTTAGAACAGCAAACCTAAAAATGCTAACTAAGAAGGAAACATTTCAGCACCTGAAATGAAATGTTGAAATAAATGTCATTTTGAATGGAAATGTTTCGGTTTGATCTGTCACTTTGAAATCAACATTGTCCTACAGAAAAATCTCCTTCTGATTAAACTACGTCTTCTTTTGAGGATGAAACTTTTGTCTTCGTCCCGCCTCATCGTTTCCATGCCTTCACCGTGTATTCTTCCTTTCCAAGCCCAGACGAAATATATCTCAGAATTTGCTTTCCAAGTGGTTAGACGGAAACCCAGGTCTTTGATGTACGTCTGCAGGGCACCAGCACGTGCTTTGCCCTTTCCATCCCACCTCCCGCCGCTGCCCGGCCTCAGGGCCCCGCGAACGGCTTCTAACAGCAAAACCCACCAGCCCGAGGAAAGGGGACGGTGGTAGTGTATGGAATGAATCGCCTGACGCGCACGGCTGGGGTGAAAATCAACTTTTTTCCCCCTCATATCCAATTTATTTTGGAGTGAACTTGATGGAAATGGAAAGCTAGGCATGCTATAACCCAGATCCGTCCCAGCTTCCCCATAGCAGCCTTCTTACTTTCAACATTTGTGAGCTGCATCTCTGAAGACGTGTGTCTGGGTCTTTTCTCCCTTTCCATGGTTCCCACTAAGCAGCGAGATAACATTTCCATCTTCCTCTCCAAATGTTTAAAAGAAGATTTTCATTGCCTACTTGAATCCATGCAGAATTGCAAGGAAAAAAAATTGCACATGTGAGGCAGCGGAAGGTTAGGAAGTGTCCCGGCTGGATGATGGCCGTGGGAACCATCCCGTCCCATCGTGCCGTGGAGCTGGGGCTGGGACCAGCAGTGTCCTCCTGGCCATGGGCACCCATCCAAGCCCTGGTGTCCCCCACCACCCCATTCCCATCCCGTCCCCATCCCATCCCCAGCTCCCACGGAGCAGTTGGTTGGAGATAACGTCATCGTTAGCTCCCACCTGCAGCCTGCCTGGGCCTGATAAGGTGCTAACGAAGCGATGTGTCTTTGTGTCCTTCTCACTGGCACCCTCGTGGGGAGGGATGGTGCTCATCAGGCCTTGAGATGCCCAAACCCACGGGCACTGCTGGCTGGGACCAGGTTACCCATCACGAGACAAGCATCCCGCCAGCTGGGGGAAAGGCAGAAAGGTCTGATACTGGAATTTGCTAATTTTTAAAAACTAGATAAACAACCTGAGAAAGCAGCTTGTTTTCCGTGCAGCCCGGAGGAAACGTGGGCACGTTTTGGAAGCTGCCTGACCTCCCCGTCAGCGTTTTGAAATGGAAATACCGCAGGATTTCCGCTCTGCGCCTTTCTGTGATGCCAAATTCTTTAGAAAGATGCAGAAATCTTTACAAATGTGCAGGTGTGCATCTGTGCATTCATGTGGGTTTGTGCATGTGTGCATGTTTTATGTGTAAAATCATGGCTATTACAGCCACCAGATTGATTTTCCCAGGCATCTCCTCAGAAATGGCCTGGTTTCTTGCTCTTTGAATCACTTTAATAGCTGCTGAGCAACCTCACAGGTAGAGGTGTGTGTGTGTGTGTGTGTGTGTATGTATATGTATATATATATATACACACACACACATATATATATACACACACATTTTTTTATATATATATATATATTTTTTTTCTTCAGGACTCTGGTTGAAGCAGAGGAGCCTGAACTTTTTAGGGAATGCGTTTCAATGAATCTCTCTGTTGGGGGGGAGTTACATGACTGATTTAATGTGATCCGACGGAGGGACGAGTCCAGGCTGCGGGACTGGCGGTGGCCCTGGCGCTGCTGCACCAGCCCCGGCTGTAGTCCGGCCCTGGAAAAGCTCACGGCGTAGGAAGGCAAACAGCCCAGGGGTTACTGCACAGACATTTTCCACCTGACAAGAACTGCTGCTGTGGATTGAAGAAAAAAGAAAAATCACTTCTTCCTTTTTTTCTTTCTTTTTTATTTTTTTTTGCCAGGGAATTCAAATGCTTTAAGATTTAGT
The DNA here is from genome assembly GCF_003343035.1 of Apteryx rowi. Lineage (NCBI taxonomy): Eukaryota > Metazoa > Chordata > Aves > Apterygiformes > Apterygidae > Apteryx > Apteryx rowi. Next base: position 837,290 of record NW_020447530.1, on the reverse strand, counting down.
GTAACACAGGATCTGTTTAAGTGGTAATTGGTCTTTGTTTCAGACTACATCAATTTGCAACTGGAACACTATGGCTGTCACTGAAAATGCTTTGTAAATTTATTTACAGGCTGCAGGAAATGAAGAAGCACACAGACTGCATTTTAAATACAAATTGCTTCAAGGTACAATTTGCTCAAATTGCTGTAATGTGCATTATGAATTTAATTTTAGCACATTTCTGCTATATAATAACCTGATTTGATAGTATAAATGCAAATTAAATTTAAATAAACTATAATTTTTATGTGATGTGATGTTTCATAAATATTTACTATGGGCGTCTTATTATTGAATCAACTAGTCCTTAAACTGTGTGGATAGTAATAAAGGCAAGGTCATCTCTTAGCTGTACGTATTAAGCTTGTAATCACCAGTATCTGTTTGTTCTTTAGCTCATCCGTCTGAAAAGGGACGATCGGAGCCGCATCCGAGTGCCTYGCGGTCCTTAATGCAGTTGTCTCCRCGCTCCTCTCTCCGAGCTGGGAAGTGCTTTTATCACCATTACRCTTACTGGGACCCGAGGCACGGGCAGGGAGCTGCACCGGCGGGAGGAAGGTCTGGAGATGCCAGTGGTCTCCCCGGGAGCGGGACACTGGAATGGGCTCAGATCCCACATCTTGGTGCTGGGAGACCCGCGGGCATGCGTGAGCAGGGACAGTTCRGCCGCACCGGCGCCCGGAGCACTTGCCCGGGGAACGGGAGCTAGAGGGCTTGCATCCTCCTCCTCCTCCTCCTCGAGGAGATGATCTACCACCAGAGACCAGCAGCCAAYGGCGTCAACGAGCCGAGGGGGGATGCAACAGCTCCGCGGTCCTGTCGAGGGCTTTGTGCAAAGCTTTCTGCTGCTTGAGGGTTTTTTTGTTGTTGTTTTGTTTTGTTTTAAGCATAAGGCACCTCCACGCAGCTACAGCCCTGCTTTCCAAAGCAATTCCCCACGAGAGAAAGCAGTCGTTACCATACATGCAGGACAGAGAGGCAAGAGGAGCTTTTAAGTTATTTAACGCCAAATCGCCGTGCGGAATTGCCCTGCCTGACTTTATGCTACAACGAACATGCTTGGCCAGCCCGGGTTACCTTCTCTCAGGGACAGTTGCCCGCTCTTGTTGCATGTGCCAAATTATGCTTTTCACTAATCTTAATCTAAAGGCTCTCGAAAGAATCGAAAATGGAAGGTCAACTTTGATTTAGCGCCCGTTAAGTGAAAAAGACAACTTTGCCTAGGTGAACACTTAACTGGTGATTGAACAATAAAATGGAAGGATAAAATGATAAAGAGCTGCTATAAACAAATAACAAACGTTTCCCTAACAAGTGGTTCAGCAGAGCGGTGTTATCTCCTCTCCGCAGGGGAGGACACGCTTGCTGCCGACCCGCCGTCGTTGCCAGCGAGGCTCCGGGAYGACCCAAGAGTTAAGTAGGCTTTATCTAACAGGTGATGTTTGCAAAAAAACTGGCACAACTTATAAGAAATAGTGCATTTTTTTCTGCACTTAATGCTGACTTTTCAGCAACGACCAGTCTCTTTGCCGGGGGTTGTGGCTGGAAGGAGTCCGCTGGCTCACGCTTTGAAGCATCATCACCGCAGCACGCGTGTTCTCCCTGAGAAACCTAACACTTCAGAATAAGTCGTCTTTTCTCCTGTGCTGTACTCCCACCGCAAACCTGGGCTTGGAATTAAAGAAATCTAAAGAGGGAGTAATAAAACCCACTGAGCAGATTAAAAACAGGAACAAAACCTCCCCACGAGCCACCCCGGATTTTGGCCAATTTCTTTGTCAGCCAGCAACCCTTTGCTTTGCAAAAACCTGCTGAGAAACCTAACGCTGCTGCTCCGGGTACCTGCAGGACAGAAACAGAAGGGCGATAATTTCTAAACCCGTTCAGCCACCTGGGAAGGGCGCTCCTTGCTTTGCCCTCTGCCGAACGCCTTCCCGGGCCTCGGCGCGATGGCCATGGAGGAGCTGATCCTGTCCGTCCTCTCCTTGAGCAGTAAACGCACATCACCGCGTGCGCGTGCCATCGCGCTGAAGCTGCAGCGAGTGCTTTATTCGCATTAATTGCAAGCRAAGCAATGGGGTAGCAAACGGCAACGCGTTTGGTTTCGGTGGTGCATTGCATTGCCGGGGCCGCAGTTGCCTTCTTGGAAGAGCAGTAACAGGAATGAGGCAGATTGGGTTCATTTTCCCAGATAACAGTTATGTTTGCGTAATGAGGCAGCCTAATCTAAATAAATGTCTTCCCCCAAGCATTTAGAAAACCTGAAGCAGAAATTGTCCACGAGGGCCTGGATGGGAAAAATACCCGTTCCTGCCAACAAAAATTTAAGGTGAAGGGAAAAGCCACATTAAGACAGGACGCGGCCTGCCAGAACAGCCCGGCAAATTGCAGTCRCTGCCCAAAGCATCCAGCTGCGCAAGGTTGCTACACAGCGGTTCTCATATGAGGTTCAACATTTTATTTTGTAGGATTATTTTAAAGAGGTCGTCCACAGAAATGTGACATTCGTTCAATCAAATCATTACRGCAGGTGTTAAGCGCTACCTGGAACATTTTGTCAGTGCTTCGGTATAGAAGAAGAATGAGAAGAATAACAAAGGCCACATGTCTCTGTTCCATGTCATCGTGAGCGAAAGGCATCTATAAATAATTCAGAGCCACGCGAGAATAACTAACTACATTAATTTGTAAGGTTGTGATTTAAGGGGCCTGATTTCCCCTGCCGTACCTGAAAATGTGAAAGGTGGAAACTGGGGTTTATCGCCACAAACATCCTTTCTCCAGAAAGCTGAGAAGAATTAAAAGTGAAAACGTGTATTCAAATGAGCTGATAAGCGCTGCGGATGCAGTGTGTTCTTTTCAATTATTWTTWTTYTTTTTAATGTGTGCCCCGGAAATTTRGTTAAAGATACACATTTGTAAGCTGTGAAACCTGGACCTTTTCCAGCCATAATTTCTAAGCAGTCCCCTTAGTCCACCCCCAAGAAACGGAGGCTGCTTTCTTCAGGGGATTTCCTGCAATTTGGTAATATTGCTTTGAAGCATTAGAATGGGAGCATGTGAACATGCCCAGCACATGTTGTGCTGCGAGATTTCGTGAAGCAGTGTCTCGCCTAGAACTCCAGGAACGAAGTACGAATTATCCTCGGTTCATTTTACCCAGTTTCCATGACTGAGCTATTCGTAGCGATCCCTCTGCGCAGCGTGCATTGCTATACGAAGAGGAACACAAGCTCCACCACTGGCCCCAAAACTTCCTGGTCTTCTCTCCTGGGAGAGGAATAAGAACAATGATGGAATTACTATAAACCATCAGCTTTGGGGACAGACAGGATTTAAGGGGAATGTAATTTAATCATTGGGTCAGACATCACTGTGCCCCTTGTGTACAGGGAGAAGAAATATATTCCCTGAAACGCAAAAGCATAAAGCCAGCACCTGCCGCACCGTTCTGCTTCGTGCATGATGTCCACGTCTGATCAGCTCTGCGGAAGGTGGGACTGCTAATACCGAACCTACACGAATCCAGAAGAGATGTCCCTTGTGATTTCTCTACGACAATGTTCATCTTCTGGTTGCTACTCAGAGATGGACTTTTGCAGCTCGTTTCTTTATCACCTTTAGAAGACGTTCCTACAGCCTCAACCCAGGTCTACTCTCAGTAGACTTCTTCCCTAGACTGACTCTGCCAGGCTGTTCAAACCTCATTAAACAAGCTCTCCTTCCTAGGCAAAGCGGATGACCTCAGTTTTCAAATCCTTCTAAGCAGTGCTCCAGCAGCAGGGGCTGCAGTAGCGCATTTCATGGCCACACTCAGGTTTCTATGGCAAGCCACATGCTTTAGTGTTATGGCCCAAATAAAACCCAACACGGTGTGAAGCACACCAAATTTTTTACTATCGGATATATAGGGTTGACAGTCCCAGTACTGGGGAACCAAGGGGTCTCCAGGATTTGAGCTTTCGTGTGAGTGATCTGGATTGCTGCCTCCAGGACTTTGAGCATGTTTTTAGAAAGGAATGCTTAATAAACTCAGGAGCTCCTTCTTCATCCATGCCGGCCTCCTCCCGCCTCTGCTTGATATCCTGCCATGCATTCCCAAGCCTTCACTGTCAGCTGGCTCTAGCAGGGGACTCTCCTTGGATGAGCTGATCAGTTTGCAAGTCCCAATGGAAACTTTATTTTTGCATGGTTGGTTTTCAGTCAGATCAGTGCGTGACCCAGCTGCTCTCATTTTTATGCCCCACCAGGTGGGACACGCTCAACAGAAGGGGCTGGGAGTCACCTCTTTCCAAGGGCCACGTCCCATGTATTCGTGTGGCAGAGCTGAATTTATCCAGACCTCGTGCACGAAGGCGCAAGTGATGGTTGCTGAGCTATTGAGCCTGGAGGTGCAAGTTCCTGGATGAGATGAGGAGCACGGAGTGGAGAGGGAAGGGTCCTCCTCCTTCCTCAGGCGACTCTTGCATGTCATGGTCTGAGCATGCCTATGGATGGGGCCTGCCTGCCAAGGTGGGAAAGGTTCAGAAGTCCTGACAGCACCTAGCCTCTGAGACCGAGCCTGACTTTAAGGCACTCACCAACACTTACCAAAGGAAAATGAAGGTTCTGCTGGTGGCAGCTGCCCTGAAGATAAGGTATCAGTCCACGGTGATTCCGAGAAGCACAGGTTTGGGTGCTGTCCCTTGGCCTGGATAGAGGTACCTTTGAGAACATAGATCCTTTGGGCTTCCAACTCTGCATCCCTAATGTACATAGACCAGACAGGTGATTTTTCTGATCAAGCATCATAAGCTTAGGTTTAAATTAAATGCCCTGAAAGCACGGAGTCATGCCTTTTGGATAGGTAATAGTCCTTCCATGTCAACAGATCATGGTTCAATACAATCTTAAGGCTAGTGGATACAGTCGCATGGAYGTGCCGTAAAATTCTGAGGCTGCTACCCATGCCTAAACATGATATATTTGCATCCCCACAGTACAGGCTATTGCCCACTAAGCCCATTAAAACATGTGACCTTTCTTATTTTATTCCTAATATTATTTCATGTTTTATTTTCTTGTGCATTATTCAAATTTCTAGTTTCATAGGTTTCTTTTTCTTTTTTTTTGTAATATCTTTTCAACACAGCTTACTAGTCCGTTTTATGCCTAGCACTTTCTGTTGTACAGCAATGCCATCATAAATGTGCTGTGTCCTTGCACTTTTGCTGAACGAGTGTTCTTTCACATGTCCCTTCTGCATGCTAATTAAGATTTTGCAGCGCTTTTCCAGACAGGTAACTGTTCTCACTTTCGGACTTTTCTTCCACAGAGAAAACTTCTTTTTTTATAACTGTCACCTCTGTTGATAGGATAAACTTTAAATTGGCAGGTGAGGAGAGAAAAATTGCCAAGTGCTGCAAATGTGGGGAGAGCAAGTCAGAAAAGTAGAATTAGCAGAATTGTGGAAAAATTCTAGATGTGCAGCCAGGAGTTCAGGCTGTTCATAAGGAAAACAAGGGAAGTGGCAGCAAAGAAATTTTTGATTTTTCTTTCAAGGTGTGGCTTCACCTGAGCAGTCATGGAAAGATTCAGAGGCTTTGGAATGGTTTCAGTGGAGTAGGATTTGGCTCCAGTGTAGACAAGGAATGTAAAATTCACATGGCTGATGATAGAAAAAAAGAAAAGGATTTTATGACAAAATGCAAAATGATACTCTCTAGTCATTATGCAATGAGCGCCAGAGAATTTCTCCTGCTAATTACTATGTACTGCCTATAACTTCTAAGTGAGCAAAAGCACATGCTTTACATGGAGTACTCCCAGACTTGCTGTAAAGACTTCAGGTATCAGAGAATCTACTCTACCCTGATTAAAAATAGTCTAATGTTGAAACACCTTCTCAGTAAAAGCCGTTCACCTCATTGCTGGCTGTACTGAGCCTAGCCCTACAATTTCTAAATCATGTTCAATGCTCAAGAAATCTACTTCTCTCTCTCATTGAAAGGCAGGTTTTCCAAACCTACAGTTATGGCTGCAGCTCTTTTCTGAACTTTTTCTTGTTTCTTGACTTTTTTTTATGGTTTAATATCAGAGCTGACCTCATTAATGCTGTTTATGATAATGGAATCCCCCCTGCTCTTCTTTTCTACTTATTCTTTCAACAACAGGGAGGCAGCATGTCACACTGGGAGCTCTAAATGATGTCCAAGCAAGCCAGAATTACCATGCTCTCTACTTTGCCTTGTATAGATGACTTGTCCTTGTCAGTCTTTGCAATTTTATCTCTTTGTATTATGCACAATTTTAGCCAGAAGAAAATTTTTCTTTCTTCCATGTCTTTGATAAAAACTTTGAAGAAAAATGGTCCAAAATCAAGCTTCTGCTACAAAGATAAAGCTTGTATTGGACAATGATTTTGCATTGAAAATGTCTACTGGCTGGATAGATTTCATGCATTTAGTATATGATGTATTGATTGTAATATAATGATATATGTCTGAAATGGAGAAAACAGTGTGGTGTTTTCGCACAACCCRTTGCAGTGACCTGCTGTCTACAGCCCACGGCCAGGCTGCGTCGGGGTCTGATCCTACCCGCGTGGGGTAGCAGTCCTACATGCCGCCCCGACAGGCTACAGGGCAAAGATTTTCTCTTATAAATACGCTTAGGTGATTTTACAGGATTTGGCAAGCCATGCCTGTGTCTGGGGCGCACGAAGCCCAGTTTGAGTTCTGAGCTGTAAAAGGGGGAATCGCATTTGAAAGACGCTACCGTTTCTCAATGCGATTTGGAAATTCCATTGCATTTTCCAAATTCCAAATTACCTATTGAGTTCCCATTTATTCATTTCTACATGCACATGCACACAATCAACTGATGACCCAAAAGAAGGMTAAAAGCATCCATATTAGGCAAAGCTATATAAGATGATTTATTCACAGGACTGTAGGAAAAGGAAGTCAGAGCATGTACAAAGAATGACCTCAAGCAATCAAGCTGTCACTGAATTTATGGAAATAGTGCAATATTCTGTAAAATAGATCCCAAAGGAAGAATGAATCTCCGCAGACTCTGTACAGGGAAAGTCCAGAAACATTCATGCAAAATAATCTAACTAAATTAATCACAGGAACACTGCTAAAAATGAAGAAATAGAAGCGTGCTGTCCCCTGCTCCATTAAGCAGCAATGATTTAATGGACTGCAGAACTTGGCTCTCCCTGTCTGTTGCTGTACTTGCAATGCCAACAACATGCAAACATTTATTATTTGCATTACAAACTCCCTGTGCTGAAGCTGTGGAGCTGCTGGGAGTTGATGCAGTTCCCAGATTCATACTTCAGAACTGCTAAAGAAAGTGTCATAGTGACTTTAAAATAGCGCTGTCTCCTCTCGGCTTTATTAGGTCATCCATATCGAAGCTTAACACCGCAGTTGCCTTAGAAGTCAGGGATTTAACCTAGAGGTAAGCGTGTGGCCAACGTAGACTTATGGGAACCATCACCGCAGTGCAAGGCGCAGTGACTGGAGCCTCCGGTGGATGAGACGAAGTGGCTAATTATGGTGGCTAATCATGGCTTCCAYGCTCCAGCATTTGAGGCAATACAGCTGGAATCAGCCTAGAGACAAAGCTGCTCCTTTGCTATTCAGGCAAGGGGCCTGGAGCTTTTTGTCTCTTTATARGGACTTTGGTACCGCGGAAATCTTAAGAAAAAGCATGTTTAAAGGTTGGGTTATTTTGTCACATTTTCTGAATTCCTCTGCCCATCATTGCTGACAACTGAAAATATATGGACTTAAAATATCTTCTTTCTTGCAGACTACCTTTACTTTTTAATTGATCCCATGATTTTATTCTGAAAACGTTTCTATGATGTCAAACTCACAAACTGTTAAATTTGGGGCTTTGATTTTGCCCTCCCAGGTGATAGCACGGAGAGGCTGCGGGGACGTCCTTGGCCCCAGGCACCAGCCCTGCCAGACCCATCCTGGAGCAGGACTGGCCCCAGTCCAGCCCGCTCCTCCTGCCTGGGCACCGGGGTGGGATCGTACGTGGGAAACTGCTGCAGAGTAAGGGACCGCTGTACGGCACTGACTGCACGCTGAGCTCGGGTCTTTTTGTGGAAGAGACCAAAGGAGGAATGAACGGTACCTACCAAAGTAGGGTATTTTTCTGCTTTCATGCTGGAGGTCTGCTCCTTGCAGCAGGGAACTAGGTGCTTCGACACCAGGTTTACCAGGTGTGCATGCACAAAGTCCTTCCTGGCTCACCCTGCAGACACGAGCGCAGATTTCAGACATAGCCAGCAGCAAAAAGGTCTCGCTGATGACACGGTCCTTAACAAGCTCTTGACAGCTCACGTGTGTGAGCGTTTTGTATTTTGCTGTTTGGACACCTGCAGCCGGGGGTTTGGGCATGTTGCATAGGTGTTAGGTATAGCCATGCAGGCAAGGGCTTACTTAGGCTAATGGACTACAGACGGTGCTGGGAATGCATGGATATTGGGTCACCAGCCATGGCTTTCAGCTAGGAGAGGACGCTGGGTGTACCCCACAAAAGGCATTTATTTGTCGGACTGAAGGCAGCTCCCCGCTTGGTGTCCTGGCACAGTAAAACAACGATTCCCAGCACGATAAGGGATGTCGAGGAGTGCAGACATCAGCCGTCAGCCCAAATTTCATCACCTCAACCAGAGTCTGGAGCAGGATTAAAGTAAAAACTCACATGCAGATTTGGAAACCTGAGCTGGAATAAGCACTTTTCACCTCTCTGACAGCTGGGTGCTTCCTGGGAAGGAGCAACTAGCAATTAGATGTTAGGTAACATGTGGGGAACTTTGTTTTTCAGATTTTTTTTTTAAGCCATTGCAGCTAAAAATAAATAAATACTGAAGGGCAATGTTAACAGCATGATCCTAATTTGTTTAATCAGATTATGTTGTTTTCTTCTTTGCTGCTTTCTAATTTGGATATATGAAAATGAAAATTAATATTAAATTCTAGTGTTTATTCAGACTTAATGAGATGACTGAGTTTGCCAGCACCTAGCTGTCTTTTAAATGTGACTAAACATTACTTCCTGAAAGCTGCCTTTCATAAGGACTTTATTACTATCTCAAGTTTAGGTAAATGAGCCAAAAGATCACTTTCATTCCTAATTATTGCAGAATCACAATGTCAGCAGTTAACAAAGATAAGTACTAAATAACATATAACAGGATTAAAGACCAGTAGCTTAAAAAATTGTTGCTGCTACATATTACAACAGTGAAGGAAAAATCTTCCTTTACCCAAAATTTGGGTGCAGATGTCTTAGAACAAACTCAGCATTTCTATCAACCAGCTTCCCTTTCTTCCAGTATTTCTCTGGTCCCAGTTGAACCGGCTCTCCTGGCTTCCTGCCTCCTCTCTCCAACAGCACCCGTCACGTCCCTCCCAGCGACAGGAGAGGGTTCGTGGTGCTAAAGCTTTGCACTGAGGCTCAAAGACAAGAAAATGCACTTTTCAGAAACATGTTACAGCCAAATAGCAAGAAGTGGAATTGAAGCAGATTTTTACTTCTCAAAGCCCCAAACTCTGATCTTGAAAAGCCTTGATGTGCAGATGCATTTTGGACTCCAAAGTTAAAACCAAAGTGGCTGCCGGCGCTGCTGCCGGCACACAGCAATGCGCCAGGTGTTGCGGCTGGTGGGACCGCACCGAGCAGCAAGCGAGACAGCTGCCAAAATCCCCCCCCGGCTGGAGCCAGCCTTAAGGATCTGGCATGCAAAGCTATCCAGATACCGAAGGATCTGGCAGTGCAAAGCTATCCAAGCGGTGGAAATTCTTGTTCCTGGAAGTTGGACAAAACTGAGAGAGGGAGAAACTCATTAAAGCAGTTTGCACATTGCAAAATTAAGGTGTACCTGCTGGTAACAACTGTGTTTGAATTTGGCCAACTGCTTTAGACTAAATGATAACCAAATTATACCTGCTTCAGGCTGTTGCAAATTCTGCTGGTAGGGGGTAAACTGTAATGGATTAACTTACACCACATTTTGTGTATATCACTAGAAGGTCTATGTTCTCTAGCAGTGATTTCATCTCTGTGCAATCCAGCCTTCAATCAGGAGAGAAAGACGCTCTGTTTTCTTTAGATGATTCACTCTACTGTGCTTACTGTCACATTCTGTTATCTCTTATTTTTGCGTGTTTAACACTGGCATTATACAGTCATAAACAGCAGGTTTATACTTGCAATCAAACAGATTCTTCCCACCGGAAAAAATATTCCAAAACTTCAAGGGTTGAGTTCTGGCCTCCCAGGCATGTCCTTGGCTCGATGCTTTCATTGCAAATGGGCATATGGAGCCAGAATCTGGGCTGGCAGATCCAAATTTATGTGAAACACTACACATCATCCTCCAATTTCAGCCTGAGAGCTGCAGATCTTGGCACAGACCATCCCGAAGCAGAAGGTGCTGGTGAATGACAGCTTGATAAATTTCTGTCATTGGCTGCTTTTGCATATATTCTTGATTTGGAGGAAGATTTGTTGGTTGACTCTGAGTATATTGTACCACTGTGCAGACACACCATGGTAATTATTTTGGGTATTCAACAGACTCTTTTTAAAATCACCGAGCAGTACTTCACCTGATTATCTTCATTGTGAATCCAGCCTTGTCTATACGATAAGATTTCCCACTCAATCAATACATGCCTCTAACTTGTAATTATCTTTGGAAATATTTTCATAATGTGCAACCCCTAACCTTCCCTTATATGTTGATTTATTGCCTCTGAGTAAAACCTTGATGTTCAATTTCCTCATGTTGTTATTAACATCTTCTGCTAGAGAAAATAAAATTCCATGGAAAAGTGAATCAAAATATGATGATATTAACATACAGCCCTTTAATCATATCAAAGGCAGAGAAGTTTTTGATATAAAATTACAGTAATTTTATTTCAATTGTCCTTGGTATTACACTCAGGCATAATTAGGAATATCTACATAATTAACTAACTGGCAGTTCCTTCCGCAAGCAATAAACATCTAAGGTATATAAAATAACAAGTGTCATTTTAGATACCAGGTTCTTATAACATTTTAGTAAAAAGAAATTTGGATCGTTGATTTGGATTTTCATCCTTTGCTTTTTTTGGGGGGGAAATAAGATATCTCACTGTTCTCCAAACACCTCCGTCACCTCCCACAGATGCTCCAACGCACCACATTTTTGGCAGTGCCGAAGAGCTTGGCAGCTCAGTCATCTCACCTGAAATCCCTGAAGAAAAGACATGCAGTCGCCTGCCGGGATGCCGGAGCAGCTCAGCACAGCAGCTGCTCTCCAGCAAGCCTGGAGCTCAGGACGGGATCAGACCTCTTTAACGCACAGCCATCGCTCCATGTTTTGGAAAACACGGCTGGAGAAGGAGACACCAGGGGTTCTGGTGTACTACGTCCTACAGTGAAGCACTAACATGGGGGAAAGGAAATTCCATGCCCTTCTCTGTGCTCAGATGCCACCCTTCTTCTGGAGCACATCCTGATCACCAGGCTGGAGATTTTCCTCTCTGTTCCAGTTGTTCCCCTGTATCCAGAAAGATTTATAATGCACTGAATACAAACAAGGAATGTGATTCTGTAGGCTAACATTTCGGCAGCCCCAAAACATGCAACAGGAAGGAGCTGTCAAGCCTCTGAGAGCATCAGAGGGCCTTGATGGCCCTGACCAGCCTCACCTGGGGTCTCCACCCACACACCCTGCCCTTGGAGGAGGCCATTTAAGCTCAGCCTGGGCCTTCACTCCCTGCCTGAGCTATACTGTAGGTGTGCTGGGCTCCAGCTCAGTCCATGTTGGGCTATGCTGATCCAGACCCTGACCTGCAAACTGACTTCCCAGCCTGAGCCTGGACCTGCTTGACCATCTCTGGAGCCAATCCTGACCTGCAGATTGATTTCCCAGCCTGACCTTGGACCTGCTTGGCCATCACTGGATCTGATCCTGACCTGCAGATTGATTTCCCAGCTTGGTCTCAGACCTGCATCACCACCACAAACTTGTCTGGTAGTCTCAACTCTTGGTTGAACCTAGCCATGATCTCTGGGTCTACCTCACTCCCTTGCGTGGGGGTGATGGGACAAGCCACGGCCAGTGAGGCCTCTGCCCTGCTGGCCACCTTATCTCCCCAGCCTTGCAGTGCCCTGGTGGGAGTGACTCTCTTGTTCCAGGCCATGCTTCAGGGTTTATTTAACCCACAGCTTAAAAATGAGTTTGGAGACTTCAGCGAGAAGGGTATTTTCCTGATCTCATCCAAAAGCTTGTTCTTGTAAATAGATAAGTGTGCTATCATTAATATGGAAATGTGAAAACTTGTCCATTAAATTGCCTTCTCCAAAGAGGGATTCCTTGCCCACCAGCCCTCTATTCCAGAGAGGCTTATCACGTCTGTATCTGTCTATTTGTGTTTCTACCTCCTGGGTCTGTTGTGCATTTAGAGCTTGAGCGCTGCTCTATGTGCAGTCAATGTAAACTCAGCTGGTAGGACTTCCACGAAAAAGACAGCAAAGCATGCTCAGCTCTTCCAAAGCTCAATCAGCTTTCATCATTGCTACATTAGAGTGCTGAAATGGATCAGGCTTAGGGCCCAGTACCTATCAAAGCAGATTTGGATGGATGACCCTCATTTTACCATCTAGTGAATCTAATATACAAACTGTTGTTACACTTTAATGCATTATCTGTCATCATAATGAAGTTTTATTTACCATTTCCAAGAACATTTTCACTTTTAGAGATGTTATTGGAACAAGCAAATCAGCTGAATCACTAACTGTCACTGAAAGCTGCCAAGCCACAAAAATATCTTTGGTGTAGACATCCATGTGCAGGGACACGCGGTTCTTCATGATCCGTTTTTCACCATGAGTTTGTTGGTTTACTTGTTTTCCCATCTGTAGCTGAGCCTGTTGAAGAGTCAGAAGGGTGACAGAAAGCCATCCTCATCCGTGTCTTGCCGTCCCTGGGATGTGCTTCTGAAGGTGTACTGTTCTTCTGGAGTGCCAAGAACTAGCTTCTTGCCTGATGTGCTGCAGCAGGGACGCACTTGCTCCTGGAGGCCTCCACCAGCTCCACGTTGACACAGGAGCACCTTCCCCAGGCAAGAGCTCTTCCCTTTTCAAACCCAGCTTTGAGGACAAAAGCTGTTTGGCAGCTTAGACAACGAGGCATCCTGTCTCTTCCAGTAAGTCTTATCATGGTCTGCATGCTCCCAGCTTGTCTACTGCCTCTTGCTCTGTCTCATACCAGCTGCTGGGCTTTCACTGTCCTACCTTTCTCCTCTGGCTTCTCCTCCCCTCAGTCACCAGTCCCCACTCTCTCTCTCCACTTAGGTATCTTGTGGCTCATATGGCAAGCACACCTTAATTCTGTCTCTTACTCTTCATGATCTACTCCTTTATTGCATCTCTCTGCCCCCCAGTATTTCTATATCCTTTTCCAGTTCCAGCTTCCTACTCAATCTCACTTTAAAAGGACCCACTAAGGTCACCTAGCATGACGAACCTTCCCCTGCACGACCTCCAGATGGTACCACAGTGCAAGTATATGGCCGTAACTGGTTATATCCATCGTAGCTACAATACTATTCAACAGCTTATCTCAAGACAATTCACTCCTTCCAAGTAATCCGCTGATGTACTGATCCATAACACTTATAAGAATTTCTCATAAAGGTGACAGCCCTGATGTGGAGGATTGAATCATAATACAACAATGTGCYAATTCAGTAGCTTATGAATTTCAAGTAAAAAGAAAATACAGAAACAGATGAAGAATTGTCATAGCTGAGGGAAAAACAAGCATATGAGAGAACTAGAACTAGTGATCTCCTATAGAGAAGAAAGAGGATGAATGTGTCAGATGACAGGTAAACAAGAAGTGAGTAGTAAGTACCATGTTATAACATCTTATACACAGGTAATCTTTACTGAAACAGCTGTTTAGAGAGGGGGAAATGCCTTTGTAAATGATGAAACAGCAGGAACGATGCAGAAGAGATTTTTTTGTTTTTACCTCCAAGTCTACCTCCTCTCCCCCTCCAGTAGCAGGTCCCAGTTCCCTGTTGCTGGATTGCTTGAGGCTGATGGATTCACAACCTGGGGATCAAATCCCTTCCAGTGGTGAGCCTCTGATTTCTTGTTCCTTGGATATGAGGCTCCAAGCAGGTAGCAATCTGCAGTTGTTCCTGCTAGAAGCTTTCACGCTGACCATGAAGTGCAGGGCAAACTCCTGCCGATCAGCGCACGTCGCCCTGTGGTGCAGGGAAGGAGAGCAGTGGCTGTGCCGTGCCTGTAGGGTCCAGGTGCTTATTTTCTTTAAGTCTTTTTTTTCATAAAATAAAAACATTTTCAGTTCACAGTCAGTTTTAACTTCATGAATGATTTTTAGATTAGGTATACGCTTCCTGTGCTGCCTTTTCCCCCTATAGAAGAGCTGATGTAGATAGGCCTGAAATGCAGACAAATTATGTGTGTGGCTCTGTTTGCTTAAAACTTGGGTGTTAAATAAAGAGACATCCAGCAGCTCCAAGAGCTAATATCTTACCCGCTGGCTGGCAGTCTGAAAGGCAGGGAAAAGCATTTAAGTTAGTTTAGAAGTGTATCATGAGTAGTTAGGAACACAGCGCTGCTTGACCTTATTCAATACAATTTGAAATAATTGAAAACTAGAAAATTAAGAAATCTTTCTTAATTTGTGTATGACGGTCTGTTATTCTTCAGCAAATTATAGCATACAGAAATGAATGTCGTCTTAAAATCCATCATCAGCTGTAAAGGGAAGGTTTGGAGAGCACAAGAGACTATTGCTTACATAAACAGCTCTTCTCATGACAAAGAAAAAGATGATGAAGAATAAAGTAAACCTAGAATAAACAAACTAACAATGACAACCAAATCAGGCACTCAAAATTAGGAAATGCCAAACTTGCGGTTCTCAGTAAATCCTCCCCCCTTTATGCCATTTCTGTGGGCCTGATCCAAAATTTATTTTAATCACGCTCAGACTTCTAATCAATTTCAATGAGCTTCTAATAATTACTTAGTCACTCTCTATTTTTTTTCGTATAACTCTATTTCAGTGGCAGAAATATGCCTCTGATTCCAGGACTCTCTCCAAAATGTTAATTCATGAGCTGAAATGCTGAAGCATTAAAGCTATTAAAATATATTGGAGAGGAAGTCATCTGGAGGCAACCGCAAGCAAGAAAATTGCAGGCCAGAAGATTAGTTTGTCTCCTCCCCCCATCAACTGAAGAGCTGTTGCTCACAGGAAGCATGGGGCAACCTTAACCACAGGTTCCAGTGCTGAAAGTAAGCCTTACCAATGAGAAGCATCATCTTAGATCTTCTCCATCCTTTTGCCCCAGTTTGCTAAGCAAACGATGGTGATTGCCATGAAGGAGACATGCTGTTGAATGACAACGCTCATGTGCAGCTGAGAAGCTCTGGCTCAGAGGCGGCACCGAGCATCACGCGGGTTCCCAGGGACGAGGCAGGTCCAATGTGGGCGATACAGCCAGGTACAGCCGAGGCTGCGGTGTAGCCCAGGCAAGGAGCAAGGGCAAGGGTCTGAGCACGGGCAGCCAAGCGCTGGGGTCTCAGGGCCCAGCAGCTCTTTGCTCGGGTCCATAAAGCAAGGAAGTCCCAATCTTTGTGGTTTGTTCACTTGTTCTACACTCTTCACTCTTGTTTTGTCTCACATGTGCAAGAGTGTTATTGTCCCTATTCCCTGTTTTGCTCCAATACATTCAGGGAATGACTGTTGTATCTGCCAGAGGATTTGCATTGAAGAAAGTCAGACTTGGGGGTCCTCCAAATGTGGTCCAGAATTTAGAGTCTTTCCAAAACTGGAGGAGGGTTTTGCCTGGTCACCAGAAAATATCTATGAGCTGCCTGTGAGGATGCAGTTCCCTGGACTCCTGTAGGTGCTGGTTCCCCCCCCCGCCCTCCAGTTCCTGTGGGCATTAAATGGAACGGAGGGTGGTCAGCCTGCATGCAAACCATGACCACTCCAAATGCCCTTGTCCCCTTCCAAGTAACAAGGAAATTCCCCCTTTGCAGTTTTGGGGCTTCTGCAGTAATTCTGACAGCAATCCATCATGAACCAGGCAGTCCTAAAGGTCACCCAGGAGACGACAGCTGCCTACATTGCAAACAGCGAGATGATCAGCAGAGCAAACCTGCTGTAGATGCAACCACCATGTGGCCAGAAGCAGTGTCAAAAAGGGGCTCTTTTCCGGGAGCCTCGGAAAGGCCGAGCAGAAAGCGGCAGCTGAGCCATCCCGCAGGACAGGACAGGAGTCAGCCATGCTCGGTGGTGTTTCGTCCTGGTGCTGAGCTCTGTGCATTGTAATTGTGTAGATAGTAGCATTAGCTCGATAAGCCTGGGAAAGCCCAATTAATGTATTCAAGGATTTCCTATAAAAATTGGTTGCGCCTGCTGGAATTACAAGGAAATAAATGGTTCTGTTTTGTAAAAGGGGAGTCTTCCCACATCGGCTCTGCTCACACCAGCTGGTACGGATGCAGTTGGTGGCAAATTTTATACAGGATTTAAGGAGATGTAGCATCCATCCTGGAATGAAATGTGAGACTGGTGCATGTTTACTGCCAGACTAAACTGCTAATTGTGTGTATAAATGCAATTAACAGAAATTAAAGGCATCCTCCCAAACTAGCTGATCAATTCACCACTGAATAATAGAAAATACGAAAGGCAAACACACAAACAAATGGAAAAGCCGATTTCATGTGCGAATAGGGGTGGTTAAAAGGTGACATCTGATTCCTCCAGCAGGTTATAGATCCAGTACGCCCATTTGCTTTTGCTGCATCACAGATGCTGTGTTCAGTGGGGCGAAGAGATGCAGCTCCGCCATCAGATGTGTTTTGTTTGCTTGCTGCTTCAACCCCTAGGAAAAATATGAGAATTACAGTTTAGATAAATTGAATCGTTACCAAAAGGGTGAGCTTTAAAAAAGAAATTAAAGTTCTGCATCGATCTGCACAGTTTTATTACATTACTGATTTAAACAAAGGTGCCATTCACTCGTGAGCAGCTAACTGGGGCCCTGCTTTTATTTAGGAGGTCTCTTAGACCAGCATTGCATGGCACATCGGCCCACGGAGGCACCCGAAGGTGCCTTGCTGCGACGTCAGTTGTGCCGTAGCTTCGCTCTGCAGCCCCGTCCGGGGGGTGACGGAGCCACGGTGGTGGCGTTTACTAAAACTCACGTGACAATCTTGGATGATAGAAGCCTGATTGCTGAGGATAACGTTGGCACCAGAACAGACGAGTGTAAACTGGCTGGGAATGCATTTGGTGACTATACAGGAAGATTTCCAGCTGTCGGAGCTCCTGATAGCTGGGTTTCTGGAAAAGTCTTCTAATGGAAACTCAATGAAAATGCAACTCCATCATGTCATGGAAAGGAGTCTCCAGCAGAATGGATGGAAATAAGCAATTTCAAAGCTTCCTAAATTTTACGCTGGGGAAGATAGTCTTTCCGTTTTTCTCAACGTCGCTCATGATCGCGCAGATACAGTCAATCCTTTATGTGTCACCAGGTGAAATTAAGGATTTTTTTTGTGTGGACAAGGATAGACAATTTGGAAGTGCTCTTCACTAGCGTAGCAGCTCCACTTGGGCTCACTGTTATAAATGGGACTAAAAGGTTACCCCAACAGTCCCTGTGCTAGCGGGAACCGTGTTCTTCCCTGGGGCAGGAAACAAATAACTACCATGCAAAAGTTAAAACTGGTCCCCAAGGGCTTGTTTTCTCTCTCTGTCCATCATATCCCCCGGGTATGTACGGGGGTAAGGCAGCAGCTTCCCAGGGCCCATTCGCTAGTCTCAAGTGTCTCCACCTGGAGCGGTTGCAGCTGCTGTGAAATGCAGCCACTTCTTCTCCACCTTGGCGGTCACCACCAAGCCACCCCTCCAAGCTGGGCACCGCGTGCTGATAGGGAAGAGGAAATTATAGTTTCTTCCTTTGAGAAGCTGAGTTTGAGAAACGCAAGCACACAGGTTGGTCTTGGACTTGTACTCCCAGGGCCATGCAACCCATGGGGGTTTCTTGCATGCAGGGCTTTTCCTCGTGCTGCGTTTTGCAAAAAGCTGCCTCCCTTTCTGGTGGTAGATGCCTCCGCGTGCAGAGCAACCTGCAGCTCTGACTGCCGGCACTGTTTCTGCTTTTACTGTTTGAATGCTGCTGTCCCCCTCACTGCGGGAACATGCATTTGCACGGTGCACGAGCAGCATCCTCGGCACGGCGGGACTCATCCTCTACAAGAATTAATCCAGTAAATTAACATCTGTGAATGGCAAGCAGAAATGGGAGGAAGGGAAAATTTGCAGTGATTTTGTTTTCAACTCCTGAGTATAGTCTTCATGCCCTTGTGGGATGGCCTCTGCTGTCACGGCTCATCCTGTCCCTGCTCTGGAGATGAAGAAAGACTCTTTTCTTCCCAGTACGGTCAATATTTGAAAAAGACCATGTGGCAGTTTATGTGGAAACTAAATGAATAGATAGTGCTAATGGTAGAAGTAACTGTTCTACAAATTATTCAGAGAAGAGTTTATGTTGGAAAAAGTGATGAGAAGAAGAGAGATACTCCCAAAGAGGAAGAATTTTAGTGTTTTAAGCTTTAAAGGACCCAAGTGAATGGCTTATGGAAAGAAAGCTCTAAGAACACAGGGAAGTATAGTGTCAACAAGATGCAAGATAGCCATCGGGCAAAGGATGTTTAAAAACCAGCAGATGTTCTCCTCCAGGGTAACTATGGAACAATAATTAAAGACAAAAACAGGATTCTGAACAAGAGAAAAATCGGTGAGAACAAGAAAGTTAATTAAAATGACACTGGAAGTAATAGTAATGCCATCAGTAGAGTAATGCTTGGAAACGGCAGTAAGGCACTTGGAGAGCCGCTAGGTGCACAAATATCTGTGGGCTAACATAGATGCCGAAAGGTGCAGCAGCACTAGCCTTGTCTGGCTGTTTGTAGCTTGTATGAAAACAAGTAGAAACCATGTGGAGCAGAAAATACACTTGCAAGCATATTCTTCCACTCTGAGAAACGAAGCAGGCAAGGATGAACTAAGCACCCAATCACTGACAATTTTTCACTGATTTACCGTCAGTAACATGCTAATGGCTGATGATGGGCTGTTATTACTAAGACATATATTTCCCGAAGCAAAAATCGTCTTTTCAGCGTCCTCATTGAAATCGCCGCTGAGTTAGGTTCAACCCCATTTGATGCTTTAACTATAACTGATCCGGGCAGAAAGCCCGCGGGAGAGAAAGGAAGAAGATGTGTCCCTTGCATTACAGTTCAGTGACACGCTATTCCTAAATAGTCAAACAGCCCAGAATTCCCAAGGACGTGAGCGTTTGTAAAAGCCCCAGAAAGGGCTGCCAGAAGATACACTGAAGGTTTGCTGCCCTGGAGGTCCTGCGCACAGGCTCAGTAAGACGCTGCTGTTCAGGCACGTTACTGAGCCCAGTTTGCTGCCGGTGTCTCCTGGTCACGGCGTCTGGGGCTCCAGAGACCCTGCCCGCTCTCCTCTGCTCCAGGGTCGACTCTGGTGCGTCTAAAAACCTTCACGAGAAGCTGCTAAATAAGGGCCATAATGAAGACTTGCATATGAAAACAGTAACCCCCAGTCTAGCGAGGCAGCTGATTATTTTCATGCCAAATGATGGGCTGGGACTAGTGAAATGCTGTTTTCCAAGTATGCTGACATGCAGAATAGCTTTCTGGCTGTTTTGTTTATGCTCCACAGATACAGAAATACGCCAAAGGTTTCATGGAACTTTCTACTGATGATTTCTCAACATGTTTTTTAAACATTTTAATTCAACTTCCAGGCAATTAGAATTGAAAATTTTGCAATTACTATTAAATTATATTATAGTCTAGTCATTCTGTCATTCACTACTTTTGAAAGAAAGAAAAAGGGAGAGAAAAAAAAGCCCATGTTGACTGCTTCTCTACTTATCTAATCTGTCTATCAAGAGACTAATAATCTTGATATCTAGACACTTACCAGAAGTAAAAATCTTATGATTCACGAATTAATGCAGGGATGTTAACAAAGAGCATCATGTTTTATCTAGGCACTTATTGTTTTAGGTGCCGTAGGTTACCTGATTTTTATGATAAAAAATATTTCTAGTCAAAACAAGTGGGTAAAAATAAATGAAGTTTAAAGCATTATTACGTTTTCTATTCATCTTATGTGATGAGTGTTCCAGGAAGAAAATTGAACTATCAGTTCTTTACAATTTTAGAGAAAGTGGTGTATTGTGTGAGAATATGGTAAACTTGAATAGAAGTTAAATTGACTGTTTACCCCAGCTGTGTGTTCCCACTGAACTGTGAGCACTCTGCTCCATCCCATCGTGAACACAACTTCTCCCAGTTATGTTTAAAATTACATATGCTTTACATTTTACAAGTAATCCATATCAAAGTTGTATTTCAGAAGAAAAATGAGAACAAGAGATAAAATTTTACATTGATGCATAGTGAAATAAGATTCCACCACTTCTTTAATGGCTCCTGATTCACTGAGTGCAGAATTACACTGCATCTTGCTACTTGCAGCTACCTGAAAATTGCTTAAATCCAGAGAAGATTTTCTAAGTAACTAGGACTTCTGCTTTAAGATTATTCCTACTTGACTGTTATAGTACAGCTGCAATTCACGTGTTGAGCTCTGGAGGAACTATTCTGCGAACATATGTCTAAAAATTCATTTAATCTGAGTCTATTTTAAAAGTTGCTAGAAAGTGGACTCCTGGGAATAGTCTTGCATTGGCAAAGGGATGTACTGCATGACCTAATAAATCTTTCTAGTTCTAATTCCTATCATTCTTTTATATAAAATAACCTGATGAAGTGACGCAGTCATTAAAAAAAGGAATTGGAATTTGATACAGATTGGAATGTATTGAATGTATTGAGGAGTTGGGAAGATGTATATGAAGAAAATTCTGGTCCGTGAGCAAAAGGGAGGGATGTTCATTGGCACAGGCTAGCTAAGAGGACTGGTATATGATGACTGATTGACAAGTAACTAGCAATAAGCAAAATGCAACAGCTCAAAGTGTAGAGAAGGTGAGAGCATGACGGTAAAACCATGAGTGGTTTGGGACTTTTGGCAAGAAAATCTCTCACTATACGAACAGAGAAGGAGTCCCAGACAATTGCTACAGACCAAAAAGTTTTGTTAGCCTAATGTAGTTACCGGTTAAAATCACTTATTTACATATGCCATTTGTATAGAGCACTCCATCTTTGCAAGGAGAAAGCAAATGGGCTAGAAAAAATCTGGATGGGGAGCCGAGGATTCCAGCAGGAACCTCAGCTCACGCGAGGGGCTGCAGACCTCTGTCATTGCGTTGGTCATGGACACATGCAGGCCACGGGGGAAGGACAAGTCAGTCAACTTCTAAACTTGGAATTATCAGGCAAGTTTGGCTGCTCAGAATAATCAAAACCTGGACTGAGCTAGAAACTGTTTCCTGAGAATTTTACTGAGCACTTTCTTATGAACGTTCAGCACCACTGCAGTAAGTGAAAGGAAACACAAAGCCGTAAGTATATAAAAGGAGGAAACAGCAAAAGAAAAACCCTC
This sequence comes from Apteryx rowi, assembly GCF_003343035.1. Classification (NCBI taxonomy): domain Eukaryota; kingdom Metazoa; phylum Chordata; class Aves; order Apterygiformes; family Apterygidae; genus Apteryx; species Apteryx rowi. The sequence continues at coordinate 815,575 of NW_020447530.1, read as the reverse complement.
TGGAGATCATACTCTGAAAACATGTGGTTTGCTGCTGCAGAAGAATATCTGTCATTGTGATTGCCAAGCTATATCTGTGTCTGAAGATAAACTGTGTCTGGATATAAGCGTATTCGCCATACAGTGCAATTTCAGATGGGATTTTCAATTTCAAGCTGCCACAACCCAGACCCACTGGTTGTGGTGGGAGTACAGGTATACACGACCATATGATTTATCAAATCCCACCCCAAGCCTCCTTGCAGAGTGGAATCAACAGCTGGAGAAGGCCAGACTGCCAGCTCCCTCAGCTGATGCAAATCTCGTACGCACATTTTCTGACTTCAGTAGATGTTTTGCTTCTGAAACAAACACAGCATGTTTTCCTGCCCACATATGCCGTGAACACCTTGCCAGGGACTTGGCAGAAGAAAGAGATCAGAAGCTTAAAAAGAAGGTGCGTACCTGGACGTAATAGCTCAAAGTGGAGGTCTCAATCAGGCACCGTGCTACAGAACTGCAGATTTACACCTGCAGTGCTGAGACCAGAAATTCCACTTTATGTTTGCATTTGCTTAAACACTGTCCAGTCGGGAGCGTGATGCCGGCACCACTTCTGTTAGTTTCCTGCTATGTTGTCACGCAATCGCTCAGTCRTTGTCCAGTCCCATGGCAGATGTGGCTGAGTTTTTGCAAGCAGGTGGAGATGTGCCATTTGCTGCCAACTCCAAACAAGCTGTATGAGCGGATTCAGCTTCCAACCTAAATGCTTTTATCAGTGGGAACTCTGTCTTTTAGGTTTCCTTCAGTTCTGATGTACTAATTAACAAAATGTCAGAGTGAAGAGGTAGCAAATGAAAAAATGCAAATGGCAAATCTTACTCCTACCTCATGACTGGTGATAGGAAAGAAAGCCCACTGGTTTGACACAGCACAGCCATTTCCCTCGTTGCAGATTCGCTCTGGTTGTACTGTTTCTCCTTAGTCTTTTCAAGATAGCGGCTGTGTCCCTGTAGCCTTCGGACCCTCCTACCTCCCTAACACCAAGGAAGGAGACCTTTGGAGGTCCTGGGAGATCTAGGATGAATGTCTGGTAGAGGTTGTTGATCACTGAAACTAAACTGCACGTGAAAGTTCACTGTGCTTATGGACTCTTGGAAATGAGACTTGGCCAGGTGGACCTGCTTTCTGACCCAGTGTAGTAGCTCTAATGTGTCGCATTTCCAGTGTGCTTTTGTGATAACGTTACTTTCTCTCACTTCCCAAATCGAAGTACTCAGAACGTCTCATGGTCTTCGGCTCCTTTGGATCGAGCTCTTGTGGCACAGCTGGGAACGCAAGTCAGGTGCCACCACCATGATCAGAGACAGTCTGTGGCAGGCATGACTTGATCCCTCGTCTCCTGAGATCTCACATGCCCGGAGAGTGTTTCTTCATTCCTTGTGAGATGGAGTAAATTTAAGGCTTGAGACAGGTTCATGAATAAATATCCCCTGACCTATGGGTCAGGACAGCTTCCTGGAGGCAAATGATTTTTTTCCGAGTCAGGCAGAGAAAGGACATGACGTGTGGATATGGGGCTTCTGGATCTGTGCTAATTTCGCAGAGACGCCTTGGCCCTTCAGAATCTGGCACTCTGCTCTTATTAAATGGAAAATGAAATAAATTTATTTTAGGTGGAATAAAATCTTTTGTCTGAATTCAAACAATATTTCCAAATATTCTGAATGCCTCAATTTTGAGGTCAAAACATAATTATAATATAATTTAGTAAAATTACATGTGGGTTGGTGACCAATGTGAAAGACCATTGGTAGTGTCAATTGTTATTGTCCTGCTGTTTTGTGCTGCTCTCCTGACACTGAGAGGACATGAATCCCGTGTAACTGGTCAGTCACTCTGCTGAAGCACAGCACATCAGCACCAACATCCTGTTTAATCGCGTCCTGCAACTGTGCTGACACAGAGCAGACCCCCAAATCCTTTATTCATGAGAAGCTGTGATTGAATTTTGCCAGAGGGATGAGTGAGGACAGCATCTGGTGGGTAGATAATGACATGTACACTCATAACTTATGAGCATAGTTCTGGTGAAATAAGCAGAAGAACATTTTTCTAACATGACCCCAAGTAGTAATACTTTTTACAGCAAATAGCAAAGTGTGGCTTCTGTATCCCAGTGACTAAAAATGCCCCACCATCCAATAAAAGAGAGGACGTGACATTACTGTTAATGCTGTCAAAATTAATGTAAAGCTGTATTGGAGCTTGCTGTTGCTTTCCTTTCCCTCTTCCGTGCATGCGTCTGTCTCGGAGGAGGAGGAGGGAAGGACTTTGCACCGTGTGACAGGTAAGAGTTGCATTGCTTAATGGGTTTCTGGAAAGCACTCTGGCACTGCAGTGATAAATGTGCTATGAGAAACTCTACGGCATGGAGTGGAAACAGCTATCATCGCTTCATTCTGTATGACACCCATACTATGATTGCACTCATAAACTTTGCAACTGAAAATTGAACACTGCTGCGGAAAGACAGGCGAAAAAAGGAGAAGAAATTACAATGTCGTACAACTGTGACTGAGGTTTTAACCCAGCAGCTAAGTCAATACTTCAAATAACGAGTCGGAAAGCAAGCCATAGCGGTTATAAAGTTAGGTGCAAAACTAACAAGCCTCAATGATCCTGTTGCAAAGAGGACAAGGTTTTGGACATAAGAACAGAAAAGCTATGGTGTGAATGCGGAGACAGCRGCAAAAGGCTGCACACCCGTGTGCCGAGTGCTGCAGTCTGTCAGGCTGAGTAAGGATAATTAACGGTGTCAGGGAGCCTCACTTGCTTGAACTTCTTTGGCAGCGTAAGAAGATCTGCCACGGAAGGCCACCAACTCGGTGCTTGTGTGACCACTGCTGGTGTCCAGTGGGCAGGGAGCAGCCCGGCTGCAGAGCTGCCACGGAGGAGCCACGGGAGTTATACTGCGATATCTGTAGGAAGAGCCAAGCTCCCCCTTCCCCATAACACACGGAAACCTATCAAAACACTTAGGAAGAGCTGAAGTTGCAGAATATTTTAACGGCTGTGTTGACCTGGCTCTTTTTGCCCTTTCTGTGTTTTGTTTTTGAGTTATCTTCACTTTGCAGTTCTAAGGACTTTGGGAGGATCCTTTAAAACCCAGGGAAGACCCCGGCTTTGGCTCAGGTCGGTCCCTCTGCAGTGGCGATGCTGCAGGAGGCAGGTGGACAGGAGCTGATGAAGTTCAGCTGGAGCAGAGGCAGAGTTCGTAATGCTGGCAGGAACCAGAGCATCCAGGACAGAACGTTAAAGAAGAATAGCACTGAAATTCTCTCCTTACCTTTTAGGCCAAACGCATCTGAATTACACAAAGTCCCTGTGAGGACTTCCTTCGCAGAAGAAGAAGAAGGGATTTCTTATGGTAGCGCATCCATGAGTTGCTGGTGCTGACAGCAGTCGGATGGGGTGATGGTCTGGTTCAGCCTTTCCAGCCCGTGGGAGTTTTCCTGGGGACACAGAGTTTGCCGTACACCCCCATGGCTGGAGCACCGGTGCAGATCCTTCTTCCACCGCCTCAGGGCCTGGAGGGTTGAGGACAGCCCAGATCCCCCGGAGCGACGAAGCCGGGACGGAAGAGCACCATGGAGGTTTGGTGCTCTAATGGCCAGTTGTGTCTTCTCGCCCCAGTGCTGACGAGGGATTAGGACATATTCAGAAGCATTAGTAGCATCTTCTCTTTCCACTAAACCACTGCTAGAGCTTATGTCATGCAATGATAAAATGCAATGATAAAATAAACATTATAAAAAATATATATTGCTTTGGAAAACAGGCAGATAGATCATATACATCCAGATCTTAAACTCTATAACCATAAGGTTAACTGCCACAGGAAAGCTTAGGAATGAGTGTTGACCTTTCAGCTGAAAAGCAAGATAGTACACAGGCCACGTCAGCATCAAAAATCTTCTGTTTTGATGCTAAACCCAAGCTGCTTTTATGCTTCCAAGGGTTAGGTGTTGTGGAAGTTCACATAAGCTATTTTTTCTGAACAGTGGCTGCTTTACAATGCTTTTATTTTTTTCCTCTGCATCTGATTTTTGCTTAGGTTCTTGTACTGCAACTTTTTAAAATGTCATTTCTGACATTATATGTTGTATTGAAAATGTTATTTAAATTTAAATACTTTTCATGTGTATGTGGACATTTATTATCAGACTGGAAGGAAAATATTTTCCTGGAAGTTTATACAAGTTGTAAACTTTCTGAAGATTTTAGCACATTTGTATCTAATAGTTTTCTAACATTGCATTGTGAGTAAATATCATAAATATGAGAATTAAAAAACATTTCTAAAGGCATTGTGTAACTTTCTAGATTTATCCTCCTCTATTTACTCCTTTGCCCTGAGGGTCTGTTAAGGTGGTAGCAATCGTATTCTGAAGACAGCATGGCATTTGTTATGTTTGTATACCAACATCTCCTACCTTCCTTTAGATTGGCTCAGAAGATCCACAAATGAAATAAATAAGTAAAGGAAACTGAATAATCCAGTGGTTAATCTCAAAGTGATTTTTTTCCCCTAAACTCAATCCAGCCAAGCAGGGACGCACTGTTGTGTTTGTACAGACCTGCTTTGTGCTTGGCTCCCCAGGCTGTCCCAGCTAAATGAATTTAAACACCTTCTGCACAACTAATGAATACCAGAATGATGTAAATGTAGATTTTGGCACTCACACCTCTTTTCTACCTCCCTTATACCAGTACGCACCTTGGAGCGCTGTTTATACCACTAATGAGTTTGATCGTAATAATTTCCAGCTGATTAATGAGATTTTAGATTTGATATAACATGATATATCAAAGTTTTATGCGGATAAATTAAGCATCCTGCAGCACGCCTCATCATGGCATAGGAACAGCACCAAGTCCCATTTAAGTAAGTCCAGCAGCTTGACGCAGATGTGAACCAGTAAAACCAGAGCTCCTCGCTTTCCTGGCAGTGGCTGTGACACTCCCTAATGGATTATAGAGCACGTGGGAGCACGGGCACAGCACCGGACATGCGCTGGGCAGGTAGCAAAGGGCTTTCAACCCTGTCATTGCCGTAAGAAAAACGGATATTTGACATCAGCCTGAACTTACTGGAAACGTTAAAGATTGTTCTCTGTTAAAACATTTCAAGACGCTTTCATTAATAGGAGGGCTTGCACTGTTAAAAGTTAAGCCACCAGGGCTTCTGGCAGGCCACGAAGGGAGAGGGACTGTGCGACCTCTACAGCATGCCAGAATCGGTGCATTTTTTGTGCAATTGAGGTAGCTGCAATCCTATTCTTTTCTTCTTCTTCTTACACAATAATTCAATGCTCTAGTGTAAATTTACCATTTGTGAATACATCTCTGTCCACTGAAAATCTAAAAGGAAGATAAACAGTGTGAAAAACCTGGTGCCATTCACACCGCTGTCCCCGTAATCCTGCATAAACCAGGGGCAGCTGGGTGTGCTTCACCCGGAGCACTGTCTGAAGGACACAAGTCGCTCAAGCAACGTCAGAGGCAGCAGACTGCCGGACGGTGGTGATGGGCATCCAACGCTCGCTCAGATACAGCCATTCCAACAACAGGTAAAGGTCACTATTAATCTCACTTTCCAAAAGTCGTGATTGATTTGGCAATGCAAGATACGGAACTTTCTCCTCCTCTTCTCCCTGTAGGCCGCTGCTCTCCCGTGCTTGCACTCTGATCCCAATCAATTGAATCTTTTGAATCATTAATACAGAATCACGGCGTGTAAGCACAGAAGACCTTCCCCGCCACTTCGATGCACAACTAGTTATCAATCATCGTTATTGCTGCCAAATCACGGCACAGCAGCCAGTGGAGTATTTGTCCCACAGAGCCTCAGCTCCTCTGCCAGATTGCCTGTTTTTCCCATTACCTGACCCATCGTTTTTGTAGTGTTTCTTAGCATTACATTCAGTTTTTGATTTATTCTCTGTTTCTTTAATAACGAATGATTATGTGTCTTCCACTTGTGATTTATAACTATGAATCACCTTCTCCCTGAAAATACTTGCATGGTACGTGCTGCACTCAACATTTATAAATCTGAAATGTTATTCTGTGCTTGGCAGGTCAGCTTCAAATTGTCAAGCCATTGCTATGAAAGTCAGTAAACCCAACAAGAGGAGTCTTAAATGATGCAGACTTTGCTAATCAGGGAATCTGTCAGAGGACCTGAGGCGACAGGGCGAATCAGCATCAGTAACGTAAAAGCTGATGCTTTCATCAGCATTTCTGCTAGAAGAAAGTTTGTGGTTCAGAAGCAGTTTGAATGTTGCTCCCCTCTTGGCACCATRTTCGCAATCTTTTGCTCCTGTTCTTTCCAGGCAGTGCAAGATCCTTGGTGCAAACCTGATCCAAGAAAAACTGCTCCTGGCTCATTTTGGCAGGAACCCCAGGGAAGCTCATGAGGGACATCGCTTGCTTTTGGGAGTTTCAGATGTCTCAAATGATCCTCTGCTTACCCATAATCGTAAAGCGATTTCAGAGCATGTCCTTCTCTGACCACAAGTGGAACAAGGGGGATGCTGTCAACTCCTTCTTCAGTTTTAAATACTCTCCTTTAAAATACGAAGGGGCAGGATCAGCCACCTGCACAGGCATCTCATTCGGCTTTAGACATCGTGGGTACCCGAGACGAGGAGCTGCCTGACCTGACCGAGGACCTGCGGGAGGTCCCTGCCCTTCTGCAACCGCAGCTGGTAGCATTGCAGGCTACTGTAGAGCTTGAAAATGTCATTAGACACCTATGTTTGGGCACCTCAGCACCATCCTACTGGTGCTTTTTAACCATAATAAGCTTACTTCTGGCATATCATGCGGCTCTCCATAGGATCTTACTGTAAAAATACTTTTATTGAGCTAATTGGCTAAATTTAAACACTTTACATTATTTTTAGTCTGTTATGCTTTATCGTATATTACAACCATTGGAAGGAGTTTGTATCACTTTTCTACATTATTTTTCTTCAGCTATTGATAATTGTTATTTCCTCTGTAAATAGAATTTTTAAGGCTATTGCATCTCCCTTTGAACAGTACTCTCAAGCCCATTTGGGGATTCACAATTCAAAGTCAAAACTTTTAGAATACATGGAAAAAAAGGAAAAGCCGGTGCAATTCAAGGAGCCAAGATTAGAAAGATGCATTTGATAGCAGGCCATTTGTATTCATCAGCTGTTAGTAGTTTCTACGCAGTTTCGAAGTGTAGCCCCCTACATAGAATAGATTAAAGCAGCTGTCTCACAAAGGGCAAAGTTGTGGGGAAATGCTTTGAGGTCTGCGTTTGTAAGAAAAAGTACAGAAGCAGGGAAGTGAATCCTGAAAGAAAACCTCTTTACCCTTTTGCCTCTTTCCTGGCTGCTTCCTGGCTGCACCTATTTTGGTGTGAATCAGAGCAGGAAAAGGAAGGCTTAATCAGACACCTCTCTCCTCGCCTTGCCACTCACTTGAGCTGCACAAAATTTTTTTTTTTTTTTGGAAGCAATTTTATTAATCTAAAAAAAAATGGGTTTTTTTGGAAAGAATTCATTCTTTCTGTAAAAATAAAAATTTTTTTGAAGGGACATTGGTTTGAGTTTCTGGAGGAGATTAGTTAATCAGTTTATTTGCTAAGTGATGGTGAGTTACTTTGTCTTGAGATTTTTGGTGAAGGGGAATTAAAATAGTGGGGAAAGTGACAGAAAAGAGAAGGAAATGATCATCCTTTCTGCTTCGTGCTCACATCTCTAAGGCTGGAGGGACTGAAGTAAGGATGGTGTGGTCACCAACGCAGCACACGACGCAGAAATGGTGCGTGTAGCCCCTTGCCCAGGTCAGATGCCTCCAGCTGAGCTGGAGATCATGTGCTGGAGAGTCTGTGCCCAACAGCTTGCCCACTGCCCAGGAGACACAGTGACGGAGATTCCTGCCACCAGCCTCCCCTTTGGGAACCTCATGCTGAGCCCAAACTCCACCACCACTGGCACCAGCACAGGCACGAGCAGAGCCCCATGGTCACCTTAGCAATTCCTGCTCTTACCATGGACAAATTAGATGGAAAGAGGAGAAGATCCCTCTTCACCAGCAACCTGCGGACACGTCTACGGGAACCAAAAAGCAGAGCTGGAGCTGCCCAGAAGTGGTGTGTCCATGCAGGTCGGTGCAGCTGAACTCACAAGATCTGCCTGTTCACCCCGTCCCTGGCTGGGCCGTCATGCCCACGCGTGGGCCAAGGGTCCCTCGGCTCTGCACAGCCGGTTCAAGGCTGCACGCCGCTCTCCGTTTGGCGGCGCATTGCAGTGGCCGTGTTTGGTGCTGTCCTCCAGCAAAGCATTGCAGTGAGCTTCCAACRAGAGGAGCGAATGGCGCTGGGAGCTGCCGGACGTGCACGGCAGTGGGTGTTGCCGCTGGCAGAGGCGACAAGCTTCRTTCCCGCGTGCCGACACGTCAGGCTCGGCGAGCGGAGCCTCCACAAATAGGATGTAGCAGGGGCTCTTCAAATTACATGCGCTCCTCCTCCTGTGAGGTTATTGGGGATATGAATTTTGACAAAGCTGATTGACTYACCGAAGAAAGGTTAAAAATAATAAACTGGGAACACGTCTAGTTTTCATACCAGCTGCCATTAATTCTCTCATTGCCTCGTTACTCAGCTGCTCACATGAAGAGGGGAAAGGCACACAGGCACGCTAGTCGGAAAATGCAGTGTATGTTACTCATAAATTTAGACACACACACACACACACACACACACACACACGAGAGAGAGCCTGACACACACGTGTCCACTGCAGCCGCTGCAGGTTGCTGAGTCTGCTTGTGCCCCCATCGCGGCAGGGTCAGGAGCCCCGGAGACCTTCTCCTCTCCCAGGTGGCCGTCAGCGCAGCAGGGCAGCCCGTCTGCTTGCAGAGACCAGACTGAGAAATGTGGATTCCCGCTATGCCAGAAATTCCAACTTTTCAATAGCTGCGCGGAAGGAGCTTCTGCAAAGCCTAGCGTTCCTTCCAGTTTTGCTGTTCTTTTGGAATGAAATATTGTTGATATCGACAGGTTACTCCAGGAACTTTCAGTCTGGTAAGAAATAGTATTTTAAAAAGGCAAACAGTGTTAACTTCAAAACAAGAAAAGGTCTTCAGATCTTCACACTTGTTTTTTTCAGCTAAGTTCTCATCTGAGGCTGGGCTAAACCGTGTGCAGGATTTCTGCACGTCAGGCACGGCGAGAATGACACGGCGCTGCTTCTCTATCCTGGATTCTGCTCCAAAGTCGGCTGGGTGGGACAGCTCAGTGCCCGAGGCGTAACACCGTCCGCTTTAAACTGTGGAGATGCATGTGAAGCCAGAAGCCTCCTCAGTTCAATCCGAATGGCTTTATCATCCACTGCTCAACACCCCCGGCATTCACCCTTGCACACTCTGCCAGCCCAAAGCCGCTGCAGCGGGAAGAAAAGGTGCAGCAATGTGCAGTGACAATGCGAGAAAAAAGGGACTGAAGGAAGAAGGTGCTGAGCAGAGAGTGCAGCAGAGACTCGTACCGATGCCTTTTAATCCTGGCTCAGCTGAGACTAAGACCTGCTTCTACAGCCGCCCACTTCACCAGGACGGACCGCTTTCCTCGCTTGACTCCTCAGGGCTTGGGCGATCTGAGAAAGGAATACGTTGTTCCTTGGAGAAAGGAATACCCTCTTCCCTTGCAAGTGCGAGGGAAAACGAGTGAAACAAAGGTTGTTAGTCTTTTTTTTTTTTTTCTCAGAAATTAGTTCACAGCCCGAACAGTTCATCCAAAATGTATCACTGACTGTTTGACAGCATGAGCCCACCTTCTTCGCCTGCACCACCTCATTATCAAGACATCTCCGCAAAATAGCCACAGCGATAAGGAAATGCCGCCACGAGGGGGTGTTTGCGTGGTGCCTTCCCAGGGGACCCCGCACGCACRGCGGAGTCTCTGCGGCTGCCGCAGTCCCCTTCGCTGCATAGCCCCGCCGGCGTTCGTTAACAGCATGCACGCTCGCCCGTTTTCCCAGGAGCCCTAGGACATCTTTGACAAGSAGGAGATGTCCAAGTCTCTCGTCAGCCACAGCCTTCACCTGCGCCTTTGGCCTTGTCTGTCACGAGAAAGATGTGCAGCTTGAGCAAACGCATTTTCCTCAATAGCCCTGAAATGAGGCTCGCGCGGAAATGGGCTAGCCCTCACATTTTGGCACAGGGCCCACAGGATTTGATTATATCGACCTACCTGGGCTGCATCTTCTGCTTGCACGTACCTACCACAGACCATTCCTAACCCGYGCTGTCTTTAAATCAAGCCGTGACAGCTCCTACAGCTAGAGACCTCAGCATTTGTGAAAGGGCAGCTCAGCACCAACAAATCCAACACCTGCCTGGATAATCATGCTGCCCTGGGCCTGGTGAGCCCAGACGCTGGTGGTCACCCCAGACACGTCTGAGGCACCCGCTGCTCCCCTCTGGCAAGGACAGCACGTGGGAGACGCTGAGTTTCAAGGCTTTCTGAGTATGCATCTTTGCTTCCATCACACGGCCTTTTAACAACGCTGCCCTGCCTTCCGGCTGGCCTGTAGGTGCACGAGATACAGCCATAAATCCGGTCTTCCCTTCTTCAAGCAACATGAACATTAATGCATCCCTAAAATGCATAATGCATCAGCTTTATTCCAGCTGATAAATAAAGGCACCGTTGTTAGAGATTCAAGTTGGTTTTATTCTCCTGGCTTGAAGCTTTAGAAGTGTGTTTGAAAAGTTTATTTAATCCATCCAGCACATCGTCTCGGGAGAATCACGGCTTCAGCTTTAATTCTCTGCTGACGCTTGCTTGAGCCTATAAAGCGTCAGGGCTCCTGAAGCAGCCCAGAGACAGACGCTTTGATACCCAAAAAGTGTTTGCAGTATGAACCAGGGATAAAATGATTAATCAGTGTCGCACACCCAAGGCGGAACAAGCCATGCCATGCGTAAGGACGACCCTTTACCGCCRAGACACCTGCACCCAGGCCTGGCAGGAGGGTTGGGGCAGCAGGAACAGCCAGGTCCATCCCTCCCGCTCTTGGTCCTCGGCCTTGGCTCTGCGCCAGCATCCCTGCGGCTCCCAGCCTTGCAGCTGGGACATGGAGCATCTCCCCTTCCTCCTCCGGGACCAACCGCGGCCGCGTTGCCTCCCTCCACCATGCAGCCACGTGTCAGCCGGACCCAAACGCTCCTAACTTTGCATCAGGTCAGCACCTAGCCGGAGCCCGTCTCGGCGGTCTCCAAGTGCAATGCAATAAAAATGCTACTGAATCCTGAAATCCGCTCCTTGCTCGCTGTCCCTCTCGGTTCCCGCTAACGGCTCGGAGGAGAAGCATTACCCCGCCGAAAGCCTCCCTCTTCCATCACCTGCCACCCTCCGCACGAGGACTCGTTAAGGCTGGATTTACGCACAAGCCCCGGTTCCTGCAGCTATTCTCTTGCATTATGTGGCGTTTCTATAAAGTTGCATGCCAAATCGCATCCGTTCTTTCATCTCAGGAAAATATAAACATCTGGGGAACAGTTAATTACTGGCACTGGTAATTAATTAGCTCTACATATTGCTTTTCATTTTGGGTGCAACTCAGATGATAAATCGTATATYTGAATCTACAAATCCATTAAAACTAATAGAATTGTAAAAGCTTTTTCTCTCTAGCTATTATTTTGTGCCGAATGGGCTACTCAAAAACACCACATAAATGTAATTTATTTTCACTGCAGTGGCAACTTTTACTATTGCAACAGTCATGAGCATGTCGGGCTTCCTTTTAAAGCATCCTTTTACATTTAATTGTAAATTAGCTATAACACTCACTATGTTATCTGAAAAAAAAATGCCATCCTAAATTACATTTTCTTTGATGATTTTTAGCAGCCATTTTGAATTAGAAGTTCTCTAGTGACAGAATTGTCAGGGCAACGGTCCTTGCACCACCCTTGGGCCGTGTCTCGCTTTGTTCAAGCCGAGAGGGAGAAGTGGTTTCACATCGCCCTGGACGTGTAGGAGGTGCCATGAGTAGCACATCACCAACAGGCCGGGTGAATCCATTTATTCTCGTGTAAAACACTTTCTTTATGTGGTTCAATTGCCCCCAACACATAAAAATAATTGCATTAACATAGCAACTTACCCTGCACGTTGTTATCGGCAGTTTTCGCTATGACTTTCTGGAGAAAACTATAGTAAAGTCACTTTCCCTCTTCAATATGAATTGAAGCTTTTGTGTTATTACCCAAATCACACTGGATTAGTTTCTTGTCATATCTCACTATAAATTCATCTTTAAACAAGGACTGTTATTTCCCCTGACTCGTCTTTGACGTTCTAGATTTACACAAAGCTCTTCTGCTTTATTTTTGTTTTCAGGCTCAAAAAGCCTCATATATTAAAACATGATTTGCTAATTCTGCAGAATCATAAATATCAATAAGAAATCGAGAATATCCTTGTTGAGTCGACTTTTGAACACTTAGCGATGGCTAACATTGCTTAGGTACTGTGCTCCCGCTTGTGGCACACTAAGAGCCTAAAACAAATTGTTTTCGGTCCTTGTTCTCATGGCTAACGTCGTGGTGCAACAACCGTCCACCTCCCAAGCCCCTGCTCAGTTAAACGCGTGAAAAAATCAGACAGAATAATTCCTGAAAAACATGAAAGATAATACACAATAGATAAAAATACAGAAAAGATTGTTTTGCAGTGTTAGAGATTGTATTTCAAAAGGAAATATGAAGCTGAGCACGCAGAAAATGTATGTTCTTGGCACCAAAGACAAACGCTGCAGTGTGGCGACGGTAGCGATTGACATTCAAGKCAGATCCCGCACGTTCTCCTAGATCTGGGGTCAAGCACTGGGCCCTTCCCACAGCTCAACACTTGCCCTGTTAACCTGCTCTCTCTTCTAAGGAAACGCCAGTTGCAATTGAAATTCAGGGGAAGATGACACATCAGACACATCCCCTGTTATTCCTCAGTGTCCTGGAAATTTATCTGGGCAAAGACCAGCTATTCCATGGTAAAATTATTTTATACATATATCATGTCCCTATTTTGACCAGATGCTTTTAATAGAAACATCTTTATAACAACAAAAACCTGTCTGCCTTTTTTAAGAATGTTGCAGAGGAGGAAGAAAGACAAAAAATCATCAAACCATTAAAGGAATTAAGTGCACTTTGAGTTCTTGGTTTGGGAGATAACTACATTCACACAAATTGGAAAGAAGAATAGCTTGCTTTATTTTTAGGAAGCCCACACTGACAGGCTGATCCAGAGACTATATTTTTTAGGAATCACATCAACATTTTACTTCCGTGGAGGAAAATGATCATATGGCAATAGTTAATTCAGGTTCTGAACTAAAATCAGAGCTAATGTCTCTGGGGGAAAGCGATTCACATTGGAATTATTCAAACGCTGTCTCCTTGCACGTTAGTCACTGCTTCGGCACACCCGGCAAACTGAGCTGCAGGTTGCTTTCGGCAGCGGGCGCCGCAAAAAGGGGGGGCTGTTCCCTCTGCTTTGGGGCTTCCCGGCTAAAACGGGGCTGCGGGTGCTCGGGCTGCAGGCGCCTTGGCTCGTGCGCGATGGTCCTCGCGTTGGCGCAGGACGAACCGGTGGCTGCAGCCCCGGTGGACCGCGGTGTGCGGATCACCATCCTTGCGGCGCTCGCCCCAGCCATGCGACGGGCTGGCGGCTTCTGGAGGCGCGAACATGCAAACCCGTGTCCGAAAATCACCCGCTCGATTGTTAATAGCGTTCAGCAAAACCCCGTGTAAAAGGCACTTGTTAAAGAGTAATTGCTTGGGTCAAAGGAGCATGCACCGTGCTGTAGAGCAAGGCGAGCGTTAGGAGACCAGACATCTAATTTCTCGCAGCAATTGTAACGCCACTGCAAAGTTCAACTGAGCAAGAGCAGCATTAGCCAAATATTCAGAGAATGAAAGCACRTTTGGACTAATCATAGCTTTTATGGAATTGTAATGAATGTGTTAGACCCTTTTGACCAAAAAATTGAAGAGCAAATAAATAATAATTGAAATGTTTTATTTTTACATTGGTATCTGTTTCAATTTTTCATTTAAAGACTTGTTTTTTTCTTCTGAACACATTTTACCCATATAAGTGTAGGCAGTGCTTGCCTTAGAAAAAAATTAAATGTGAAACATTTGCTTAACCATTTTTATTTTTCCTTTGTTTGACATTGATGAGAAAGAAAAGTTTCCCTTTTTTTCATCTGGCCAGGAGCTCAACAGTCAGTTATTCATGTAGCTAGCCCCCARAAGACCAGGTTTACTACCAAACCAGAAAATTACCAAGTTCTTTAAATTTCTGTACCAAGTAACAATTCAGCCTGCAGACAAAATACAATACACAAGATTAAACTGTTTGCACTTATATGTACCTCAAAATAAATTAATAATAGCAAAAGATGACTTAAAGTACGCAGGAATATATAGAAATAATTAATTCTGAATGTGGCATTTGGAAATAGCTGCCATGACTGAAGCAACGTGTGCCTTTTTTTTTTTTTTCAAGGTTTTTCTTGAATGAGCTCTAAGGACTAATTAGACATTAGAAGTAAAATTCATAACATAATTAAGAAATAAAACTTTTTTGCCCCTTACGTCTTCTTTCTGGTTCTTTCTTTTGCAGTATACTTGTGCTTGCTCCTTCTCCTTTCAGTCAATTTAATTTATGTAACAATAATCAATTCTCTCAGATACTGTTGGAAAATGAAAACTGCCCCTTCCAATCTGAAAAACAAAATCAAGGACTCAGAAGTGAGGTCCATGAAGAGCAAGACAAGTGGAGAGCAGACTCAAACTATAATTTGATCTATCATAGTCCTAAAGTATCAGCAGTGACAAGTCAGTCTTTGGGGCTTAAGTGTCAGCGCTTAAGAGTTTGAAGAAAAAATACTGTATTGCCCAAAAGATTGAGTTTAGTTGACCTTTCCCAGTATTAGTTCGGTTTATATGAGTGGTGTATCAGCTGATTTAAGGCAATCTGCAATGATCTCGGGATTTGTTTAAGAGGTCTATATTTCTCTTGGCCTTACTTATAAATTGCATGGCAATATAAAGATATTGGTATGCTTATGGGGAATGAAAGAGACGATCAAATTCTGAGAGCCTGGTGTTGAATCTTAACGCTTTTATACATACCTAATATTGCCACAATTTACCGTATGCACAATGAATAAAAGACCTGAGAAAAAGCAAACAAAACAATCTCCCCACTTAAGGAATGGCTGGATTTCATGAAGTACAGCTTTTTCCAGCCAGAGTTCTCTTCTAATGTATTTTACTTCTAGTTTTTATTTTTCTCTTCCTTGCATTCACATTCATTTAAGTGTTGTATCTTTTCCCGAACCAGGCTTACAGTGCATACACACTCAGCTGTGCTTATCTGCAAAGATAATTTTGCCCTTGTGGCTACTTTTTGTTCCTTTCAAAATGTCACACACCGTTTTTCAGTGCCAAGCTGCCTATTAAGACAATATTTCAGTACCATCATTCTTCGGGTAATGGCTACTAAAATCCCTCCGCGTGGGCGGACGCTCTGCAGCTGGGGGATGATTCACCCAACCAAGTCACCGTTGCCCTGGCGTTTCAGAGCAAGATTCCCCCGACAAGGCGAGCGTTTCATGCTGTGCATCGGACAGATGGTGGCCCCGTTCCTGGGACTTGCACATCTCTGCATGCTTCACCACCCATGCTATCTTCTCTCTGCCCTCAGACCCTGCAGGCTCTCAGTGTCTTCACAGTTAGAGATTTTTTTTTTCTTCCTGTACTAGGCTTGCACCTTGCTTCGGTCCGCAGAGCCCCATGGTGGGTAGGGCCGCCGTGCCGTTCGCTGGCATGAGCTGGCATGAAAAAACATCTCCATACTGTTAAAAACCTCTTACCCTTCCAAACCTCCTGGCTGCATGCAACCTCCCTCTTGGGCACGTCCCTTGGGTGATCCACTCCCAAAATCCCAATTTTTTGGAACAGTACTAGCAAACGCATGCCAAACCCATCCTGGGGACCCATGTTAGAGAACCAGCTCTTTCTCCCAGTATTAAATAATGGAGGATTGGGCTCTTATTCTGTGACTTAATTTCCAAGGAGCAGCTGGATTTTTAGGAAGAACTCCTTATCACTTGGTACTTTGACCTGGTGAGACGAGAAGTGGCAGAGCACCACCAGTCTGCACGTGCAAGAGCACGCAAAGATCTCCACACCCCGGACCTGGTCTCTCTGGCTGCACTCACCCTGCCGCTGGCCCAGGGGAGACTTTGCTCAGCTTGTGCTGAGGTCAGCTCAGAACGGTGATACCATCTCCAAGGGTGGGATTGCTTGAACACCTGCCAGACGTGGCTTTTCATTCAAAAATTGACTGCTCTGGGCCGTGCTCGCTCCCGTGGGAGCTGAACGCCTGGCGAAACGGGCAAGGCAGGTCTGGAGGGCAGTCCTGGCGCTACGGATGGGTTCATGGGTCTCGGGAGACGCAGCCCGTGCGCCAGTCCAGCCAGCAGCAGCCCGTCCCCGCCACCGAGGCACCCCTAGAAACACCCTCTTCTGTCCAATGGAAGTATCACCTGGGTCTTTTTATAGCCAGGCAACATTTTGTGCATCTGAAACAATAAACTGCTTTAACAACAAACACATTTTTTGCTTACRCGAGTGTTTTCTTTGATGTGTGCATATCAATATAAGACTCATAATATTTGTGCAAAATCGTGTCAGACCTATGAACATAGCTATATTAAATACATTATACACAAGTCAGCTGTATAATTTAACATCTGTTTGGCTTGTATAGAACGAGTGGTGACCATTTGAAGAAAACATACAAAATATTTGAAATTACTGCTGTCAGGAAATTAATGACACATTTCCTTCCTCCATTTCAACAGCTATAAGACTTCTGTTCTACATTTTACTGACAAAGGTTGGTGGATTTAATAGCCCAAAAGAAGGCAGAGCAGATAATGTATGGATGAAGGTAATTGTATTTATATGATTTAGGATAATCATTTAAGAGAAAGGGAATAAACTGTGAGGCACAGAGCCTGTAGTTCTGCAGCATAATTTTAYTATTGCTTACTGAAATTGGCTTCATCTCAGTTACTTTAGCCCCTAGAAAGTTTGAACAGATGGCATCTCTTGCTCTAACTGTATATCTAATTTAGTTTGCATGACTTTTTGATTAGGTATATTTGAATCAATGGGCTTCTCTATGTTTGTTACATCATCAGGTTAATGGTGTTTAAAATATGGTCATATGTATCAATCCTCCGCTGGGCAGGAGTCAAAATTAAATGAAACTTACTATGAAAAAGYGGTGCTGAACAGTGAAATAACTTCGCAAGGGATAAATAGATTTATCCTTACTAAATCAGGCACAGCTCTTTGCTATCTAACCTGCGTATCAAGGGAAGTGAATAATGCCTAGAAAAATGATTAATCATTATACCATATATATCRTTACTGCATCAGTATGATAAGAAATCAACTTTCTTCTTTGAGTCTTTGGGAAAAAAATGAAAATCCAGTATTTCTTCTCAGACATTAGAGAAATAAGGAGTTAACTTTCCCATTTCCCCTTTGAAAATATATTTCTTTTAATTAAAGAATTGCTTTATCAATTAAGTGCAAGGATTTCAGCTTAGGCTTGCAAGTACATTTTTCTGTTTGTTCTGGCTTGAAAGGAGGAGGACRTGGAGCACTGAGAAGATGAGCAGTAATACATTAAGCTTTCCATTTCTTCCCATGGTCCAAATGCTCCATTTAATTGCTGGAGCTGGTCAAACTGCAAAACAGTGTTCCTGAACATCTGTTCAAGTGCCAAAAACAACGATTTCATTTGAACTTGGCCATGTCTTTTCTTTTGCAGTGTTCACAAACATCCATAAAACTAGGTCTATCTTCCCAGAAATGTCTGCAGAATGGATTATTAATATGCAAATGCCCATCCATATCTGCATGCAAACAAGGGGGTTTSTGGCTAATGAGAATTCTTTTATGTTATTTTTGCTGATACTTAGAAGTAAGGTTGAGGAAACAAAATCATGTGCCCAAGCATATATCAGGAAGAGTGAGCAGTTAGTGTGGAGCTGAACAGCTGTCATGAGCAAATTTCATTCTACTACTTTATTTTTGTTGTTTTTTCCCATGTTTTTAAGACAGTTTTATCTATATATATGYTATAGAGAATTTCAATCAGTCATCTTACAATGGTTATTCCCATACTCAGGGACTCATTAAAGTGACACGAGAAGTCTCAGTTCACAAGGCCCACAGGCTAAAAGCTTTGACAGGCTAAGATACAGGAGGGGGCAGGTTATTTTGTCTTATTTGGCAAAAAATCTAAAAGAATTTGTTTTGTTTTTCATCTCGGCCAGCCTGGCACAGTTCCTGTGTGTGGATTCTCTGCCGGTTACCCCTTTAGAGAAGTGGAGWCCTGCAGCCCAGGGATGCTACACCCCAGGAGAAGCACCGAAAGGCTAAAGCGTCTGAGGAAGCTTTCTGTTTTTGAAGCCTTCCTTCTCTTCAGGAGGAGAATGAGTGTTGCATCCCATAGCACAAAGAATCGCATCACGCACAGGACTCCCAGCACCCTCCAGCGTGCCATGGGCACTGCAGAGGAGACAGACCACACTTACAGATGTCCTCCGGGTCTCAGCAGCATTCCTGGCTTGGAAAATGTCTCCTGCACAATTATGGCTTGTTTTGGGATCAGGAATCCTTTAGAGATCACTTAAACTCTTTGATCAAGCAACACTTTGCTGTCAAAACCTGCCCAGCTTTCCTCCTCTTTGACGAGATGCTCCAAATGACTCCTGGAGTCCTCTCACCCCGTCCTGTTTTGCTGCTGATCCGTCGTGCCTTTTGCAGTGTTATCACCTAACATCTCCTGTGTCCTGCAGACAGAAAATAAATGTTGATTTTTGGTCAGAGTGTGGATGCTAGAAGTGAGTAACCTTCGCTGGTCCTCGTTTGACAGCTGCTCTCTGAGTCCTTTCCAGCCTAGATGGYGTATGTGAGGGCGAGACACAAAAACTCTGTTACGCAGTAGTTTTCAAAGAACAAATCTATAAATTTTCAAATGTAATTGGGAAGACTTCCCATCCATTTCCTATATTTCCCTTGGAAAGTTCAAGAAAGTCACTAGATCTTTTTTTTTTTTTTTAAGAAGGTAATTATGCTTCAAAAGGTTAAACTTTAAATGAGGAAAGAAGAAGTTTTGAAAAGTTTCTGGATCCTGGGTCTATTTTGTAACCCTGTAGCTTGAAGGAAAGTGGTAGATCAGAAATGTCTTTTCAGTTCATTTTAAGTCTAAGCAAAACTAAGCATTCGCCACTGCAGCTCTCTTCTGTCTGATTTTACCTATGGCCTGTTATGGGCTTTCTGAGACAGCTTTTCCCCATAGGCTATASAGATTTGGGATTTCTGCATCATTGCTATCAAAGTTTTAGAGCTATTGCCTAACAACAGTAACAGACAACATAATAAAAATAAGCAATAACAATTAATAATTGATATTTCCATAAGACTCATCTTTCAATCTGAATTACCTAAAGGTTTAATATTACRACAGCATCTCCTATAAACAAAACTAAAATTGGGCTGTAGTTAGCAGTGACTCTGCACTGTTTCTTACTTATTTTTCCTTTTATTTATTTATTTATTTAATCTGYGTTTTGTTAAATTACTCTTGAAATTGGCAGTATGTGTTAAGGACAGAGTAAGTACAACTAGGAGAGGATGCACCAGCCAAAAACTGTGTGTTGTCATTTCTGCAGTCCTTTTAAAGTCAAGAGTGGCGATGCTGGGGTGGGTTGTGGAGGAGGTAAGATCTACGGAGAAGCCATTAGGTAGGTGCACAGGCTTCAGGGCAATAARCAGCTTTTAATGGACAATTTATAACACCACTCTGCTAAACTGGAACTTGTGCTATTGATGCTACCATAGAGACAGCTGCAACCACAGCGGGGTTTTTTTGCCATTCCTGTTCAGTGACCAGGAGCTGCTTGGGCCTCCATACGAGGTCCAGTTGAGCCATGGGAACTAGACCATCGTTAGTGTGCCAAAGGACAGYGGCTGGCTTGCTGTAGGCAGTTTTCCTCTGGTCCGTTCCCCATCCAGGCACAGCCGTGGGATTGGGAGCTGCCTTGCTGGCCCTTTTCCAGTCGACGAAGGTGCTTTCTGCACAGCGGCCAGCACCAACGTCCAACCATGGCCACCACGACGCCCATGAGTCTAGCAGGTCCGACTTACCTCAAAGGCTAAYCCAACATTGATAGATGTAGCATTCCCATCTGGAGACAGCTGAAGATGTTTCTGGGAATGGTCATCAGCACACAAGAGTTAGTCACTAGTCCCTTTCATAGGCTCGATCTGACAAAGACTGGGGACAAAATCGATCACAATTCCTTCTTAAAAGCTGTATCTGCATTCTGGTCTCACAGTACTGCTTAAAACAGGCCAAAACTAGGCCTTCTGCATATCACATTTGGCATCAGCTGCCACAGGTATGGTAGGATTCATTCATGCTTTGCTCTGCCAAACACGACATCTCTAAATTGCTAGGATTTCTCTCAGCTGGGCAAGTGTCTCAGCAAAGCTCCAAGTTTATCTTCTCATTATGCAGAAGATTTTCATCAGATCAGTGAAAGCGGTACAGAATTTCAGATTTTGCTCGTGACGTTTGCCCTGGCTCTGCTGGGCGGAGGAGTTTGGCAACCCAACAACCAGCCGAGAAGCAGCTGAAGGAGTGTCGTCCCAGGTATGATTAACGGGAAGACTACCCCGAGTCTGCCGCATGTGGACTATTCCCCTTACCTCTTGCAGACCTTCCCAGCGGTTGTACCTGTGAAGTCCTATCAGCAGAGCCTCTGAAACTGGTAGCAGATCTCTATCGGCCCCTTCAGGAATCACCACTAATGCGGCTGCCACAACCCTGCCTCTGCTGCCGCTGCCATGAAGACCAAACCTTATTTCTTGCTTTGATTAAGGGGAATTTCTCTAGAGTTTCAAACTTCTCCCTTGAATTTTCCATGTCTTTGTAAGTCTCCCAAACATAAAATAGACGATGGATAGATAGACAGACAGATAGAACAGCTCAGTGATATAATCCTACTCTTGCAGCTACAAGAAACCAGTATATGCAACACATCGCACCCATACGGAGTTTAATAATTTTCCTTACTGTTTCTGTCTAAATATAGCAAAAGAACTACCTTTTTCAGACAACAGAATAAAAAGTCTTCATAGCTGCTTGCCGCAGGAAGTCACCGAGGCCAGGAATTTAGCAAGGGTTTAACTGTCCCCTTCGTAATTACAGTAAAAATATCCCTCATCAACGTTAGTAAATTTGGGGAGTAATATTTACCTTCTGTACGTGCCCCCTGTGTCTTAGGGAGTTTAACGTGTGCACCTGCACACAAATACTGGGGCGAGGGGGGACAAACTACTCTTATTTCATACCCTGTGATTCCGGATCTTGCCCTTTAGCTGAAGCAGTGGCTCCTGAAGCTCCAGCAGACAGGGTATTTCCCCAAAACAGATTTCAGTTCCTGCAGCTCCTGTGTGTCACCTCCGTCCTTGTTAGTCTTTGTGGTTAATTTTGCATGTTTGCACTTGTTTGCATTTGGCATACCCAAGCAACAAGAACCAAAGTAGCCTGAGGTTTTTCCCACATAGCCAAAACCACAAAGCAGTGGAATAAAGTTTAAGGTATATTTYTGTTATCCTTTTCCTTTCTCAGTTTTGAGTAGCTCCAGACAGCGCCAGACATTTGCAGCTCGCCGTTTGGAAGACAAGTAGTGAGATAGGACGGAGCCATTGCAAAATGGTTTGATGGGCTTGACCTTACACCCCRCTGAGCAGACGTCCACGTGATAAAGCGGCCCCATAAATAATTCAGCATGYGCACGGTATGCATAACCGAAGCGGCAGTGCCGAACGCTGCACGGGCAGAGCCCCAGCGCTTCTCTGTGCCGATGCCAGCAGCCATGCCTTCACAAAAACACCAATAAAAAATAAGGCAGGAAAAGGTGCAAATCCTCTATCTCCTTTGCAGCTGCCATTGATCAGCAGCCTTACCTGGAACTGCAGGGCTACGCTGACCAATTTATCCTGCCTTAAAGCATTCTTGTGTTTTGATGCTAATGGATTATGATAGTCTATATCATTCATCATTAAATCTTTCATTTGGCCTTAAAATTAAAAGGCTGCATTTGTTTTATATGCTATTTATGTAATAATTATTCATCTTATTTAATCATAATTATTTTATTTAAAAGGTGCCCCTCTGTTCAGGTWCTTGTGAAAGCTGCTCGAGCAATTAAAAAGCGGTAATGGAAAGCGCATGAACTGAAACCCTGTAAATGCAAATCCTAAAAGCAAAATATGGAAAAAGCAGATAACAACAGAAGTGGGAAACTTGCTTCGGAGGGAAAAAAAAAAAAAAGCTTAAAATTTAGAAAAGTCAAGAAAATGGRTGCGTAGGTGCTATGGCATGAGCGTATTATGGTGGGAGCATAGCTGCTGTGCTGGATCTGCAGAGCAGGGACCGAGCGGCTCCGCGGGCGCTGCAGAAACCCTGCGGAGCCGCCGCAGAAACGCAGGCAGAATTCGAGATCCGCAAATCCATCTTATCTGTGCTCGCTGTACAGCTAAAATGTGTGAATTATTGCTCGCCATTTCCTCCTCCGAACTCAGGCGCCTGAGCAAACGCCTTTAAAAGCACAAAACAAAGGTCTGCGAGTTTGTTCGGTGGGGGACGGAGGAGGAGCTCGAGCTGGGGCTGGGAATTTATCGCGACGGTGGGAACGGCCGTTTGGACGGCGGCGGGATGCAGGGAGCGTGGGCTTTCCTTGGGCTTCGGCCAGGCGCCCGGGGTGTGCTGCGTGGAGATTGCACGTCGCGGCAGGAGTTGGCCAGTCAGGCTGGAAGAAGTTATTGTGCTGGTTTCGGCTTTCATYGTTTCCTGATTTTTACAGTATCATTTCTGCATCTCTTTGCCGGAGGCCGTCTTATTTATTTGCAGTGAATCCATTCTTTCTATCTACTCCTCCAAAATGTTTATGGAGAAAGGAAAAAAAAGAAAACCTAAACCAAGCACTTTTTTTATTAAAAGGCTTGAAATGAGATTGAAGCAGCGTGACYCATAACACCGGGAGCTTTGTCAGGTGGGAAGAACCACAGTCACCATCATCTGCCTTGATGTCCTGCAGGAAGGAACCGTTATCTCAGCTTACACGACCTCCTCTATACGACAGCGTATTTGATTTCAGCACTTTCCCTGTGTCACATYTGACAGGCTGTATTTAGATCAAGCACACCATCTTAAAAAAAAAACAAAAAAAAACAAAAAACAGTCTTGATTTAGTGATGCCAATGGGCAGATTCGTCACAGTAGTTTTCTTCTGTGTTTGATCAACTTTGCTGTTAAAAATGTGTTTCTAATTTTTAATATGAATTTTGAGTTGGTTCTCGCACCATTTTCTGCTGGAACGAAACCCCCTAAATCACTGGAAAGGGCTCTCTGAAATCACAGAGGCTTTGTGTTCAAGTGACGTTCAGACTGGATATAAGGCACTGTCCTCTGCGTGAAAGCGTCCAGCCACCGGAATGGTGGACTGCTCTTGATCTTCCCATGGCTGTAATCAAAATCTATTGCTTTTTGGGGACACATACTTTAATGATGGCCTAGTCTGCTCTCCCTCCTGTATAACAGAARAATATTGCTTGTTTGAACAGAAACGTAACTTTGGGGGCTTTGCTTTATTTCTGATGACAGCAGGTCAGAAAGTGGGAGGAGGAAAAAAAAAAAAGTGAAATCCATTCCTGTAATTGCCATTTCTCAGGAGCCTTCTTGCAAGCGCRCTTGTGGAAGTTGAGTAGTCTGATTGCACTGTCAGTTCAGATCAGCTTACAGACCCATTCCTCACGTCCCCGCAGCCCGATCTCGAGCAATAACGGATGATTTCTGAGGAGAGAGGAGCACCCGCAGCCTTCGTATTTCGCATGGTCTCAGCAGGGGACCGCTGCTCTATGCAGCGACCCAAGGACTCGGCCACCATGGAGAAGCACCAACGATTGCACCGACCTCAAAAGTAACTGCAGTCGGAACAGCTGGAAAAGAACCATTGTTGGAGGATGCGAAACAGCCGTTCCGAGAAAAGGGCTGACAGACCTCACCCCTGCTTTCCCCTGGCTCGTAGCGGTTATGGAGCGAAAAAGTCTGAAATCGCACCCCTTTGACCTATCCCTGGGAATGTGCAATGCTCTCTGGAAACGTCTTCCGTACTCTGCAGTGCTAATTATGGGATCCCATAAGCTGGAATAAATCTCTACTGGTATTTGAGGTGATTTAAAACACTCTCCTGGTAGAAAAATTAAAGCTTTTTTTTTTGCCATTTAAGTACTTTAAATCACATATCCACAGATACAAATGGAATTAAAATCACCTCCTGTCCTTCAAAAGTAGTTGCATTGATATAACAGTCCCCAAATAGAGGAGTTTTAAAAATCATTTCCATCCGATCACAAGATTTACTGTGCATCACAGCATAAAGCAGCCCTATAAATTCTTCTTGCATCTAAGTCCTTCAGTTTTTTCCTATCCTATTAGAGCAGTTAAGTCTGCGCTAAAAGTAATTTAAACTCCATTGCACATATTCAAAATATTTAAATCAATCCAATGTTGACCCAAAAAGGTTTTGTATTCCACCATCCCTGGTGATAAATTATTCCRGATGCATATTGCATTAAATCTCAGATTTGGGATTTTAGTTGTTTAACTTTATGTGTATCATTCGAAATGCCACACTGCAAGCAAGCAACATTAAACTTCTGCAGCACTGTAAGGTGAAAGCACTTAAAAGGAAGGATTAACTTCTGCCRTCTGCAAATCCGGCAGTCCAGGCTCTTTCAGCATCAACTACCTGCGATCCAACCTTTCAGGCATCCCACTGCTTGCTACTGCACAGCTTTTCCGGTGCCATAGTACTTCAAAAATACAAGGGCCRACGCATGAGTTAAAGAACATTGTTACGTAAAGAATGGCGTTATGCACACCCCTGTCGTATCAAGGATTAAAGCAAATGGTAATGACCCTTAAAAAAAACAACACAGCCTTTGCTTGTCTGGAAATAAATGCCTGATCTCTCAACACCTCCACAGACCAAACTTGATAATTATTTATATGGTCTGTTTAACTTGCAAACTCAAATGGATATAGCTCAACATTTTTATTCTTCCTTCTGTTATGATGACATTTGCTTACTCATAAATGCTGGGAATTTTTATAATTTGTCATGTTTTATGTGATTGACTGAAACTAAAAAGAGATAGTTTATGCAAATGAATGAACCTAAAAAAGAAAGAAAAAGTCCTTTAATATGAAATGAGTTCTTCAAGCATCTCCTAAAATGTGTACCTTGAAAATATACTGTGCATGTGGTCTGAGRCTAGAGAACAGGCCTGCCAGGATCAGAATATGCACACCGTGCTGGTTGTTACCTTTTATTTTGCTCAAATCTGAGACCCCCCTGTGCCTTTCCGCCAGGCTCTGTGAGCCCCCAGAGCTGGGCTTGCACAAAGCAACCTGGGCACCCAACAGGTTTCCATCAGGACTGCAGGTTTAATGCAAAAATACACTCTGAACACTTGGGAGGGAAAGAAGAGCTTGTCTCTAGGTGTAAGCACAGGCATCTGAATGGACTCTGATTTCTCGACTTCAGTTTTATTTTGTAAAATGTTATCTGCCGTTATTCTGGGATGTGTATGAAATTTAATAAAATACCTGAACAATGAAAAACACCGCATTGAAGCAGTACCAGGAAACCTAAATAATAATCATTTGATGACTAACCTTCAGCTCCGCATGAAAGGTTTGTTGGAGACCCAGCTCCTGAATTTGCTTGTTTAGAAAAGTTAATGGTAGCCTTATTATGAGCTCTAGCTTAAGCAAATGAACACTTGCAAGGATTTGAAATTTCGGGTCAAGAACACAAATAGTACACCTTGATCTGAAACAATCAATATTTTTCTGAAAAGAAAACATTTCATTTTTCCTGTTACAATCTCTGAATTTCTTTTCTTCTTKTGTAATTGCTGGAAGGTAAATGGAATGTAAAATCTCCAAGGGGAAAAAAAATTGATGTGTGGGTCAGGGATGATGTCTCGTCCCAGCTTCTGAGTCTGCTTTCCACTGTTCCCCAAGGAAAACAAGAAACAAAAAATCTAATGTTCTTTTGGGTTTTACTCAAGTGCCCCTGGAGATGGGGCAGCTCAGGCTCGTCCAGGACAGACGATGCGCTCGGGTGAGCCATGGTCCCACTCACCCTGGTCACCCTTGCCAGCGAGTGCAAGAACTTCCCCCAGACAACGTGCTTTGGAGAAGGTTTTGCCACCTTCCTCACAAGTTTCTCAAGTGCCCTGCCTCTTTCTCCTCCATGGTTAATCACCTTCATTAACAAAAAACTTACCTTTTATCTGGGTTCCAACCTCTAGCTCCTCTAAACCAGCCTGAACAACCAGCCTCCTGGTACCTCTTCTTTCTCCCCCRTGGAAATACTAAACATGTCCTCAAGTCAGTCTCTTCTTGGCTAGYTAAAAAGAAAAAAAGATCTTCAAGTTTCTCACAAGAAGGCATTAAAGGMTCAGATCATTTTTGTAGTTCCATTTTGCAATTTTTCTGCTTCTGTTTCCAAAATTTGGATGTGCGATGGGATACAGTTTTTCCAGTATGTCTCAATTTCCATGCTCAGAAAAAACAACAACCAAATCGCAAACAACCCCRAATCACTGAAATATTTATAAAGCAAGAACAAAAACCTCATAGGAAGGTATTTAGACCCAGAGATACAGACAAATATTTGCTAAGTTAAAAGACTGTCTCCARGGAAAGCAAGCAGTTTGTTAGTTGATCTTGGTGGCAGTGTTGCATGGACAATCAGAAGGTTGGTTTGAATACATTTTAAGAGGTAGTTCCACGGGTTTATGTTAAAATAGGAATTATTGGACATATTCTGGCATTAAAACCTTGGGACTTTTGAGGTGCAAGCTACAAGTGATGCAAAAAAACCCCAAAACCAACAAAAAAAGTCCTTGCTCAGTTACTTTAAAGGGCAACAGAGGTGGGCAATGACTGCAATTACGCAGGGTACAGCTCCCCGAAAGCTAAGGGGAGGCTTCASTTGCCTCTGTTGTTAATACAATAAYATTAATTACGCATTGGCARRRTGGTACGCCCAAATCTTGGTACCTGCAGAAGGCTGGAGGTGAAAGCCACCCCTCCCATGGCAGACTGATGGGCTTCAGCCACACTAGCGTGATGACCATCCAAGCACATGGAAAACTTCACGTAACATGCCCTTTTCATCCTGCCTTCAAAGATCACTGCATTTTGTATTTGTGTTTTGCCATAACAYTTGTATTATATGGCAGAGCTCTAGGGAAAACAATTACTCTTTTTAACAAAGGACATAAAATGTCAGAAATTTTTATTTTTTTCTGACTGTAAAACCCCCAAATTCGAGAAGTATTTGTGAAAACAAATTCTGCAAAAAAGGAAAGTTCTGTTTTAATTTCAGTTTTAATCTCTGCATTCAAGTAAAAACAGAAAGCAGATAATGTGAAAGGAAGGATTAAAAATACTCTCTCAAAGTATCAGCACCAGTTGGTAACATCTGGATGCTTGAGAAGCCAGAAAAATATTGTAACAAAATCCAGCAACACATAAGTGGAGAGGGCAGAAGCACCAAATCCATGGATGAGGAGAGGAATTAGGGGAGGTGACAGCCAGGAACATCAGGGTGCTTCTRTGGCTGTGGACAGAGGTGTCTGCATAGAAAAAAAAAAATCAATAAATAGCTAGAGCCAATCAAAATACAAGGAAAATTATACAGAAAGCAACTTCTTATTTTTACCTTCTTGTTAATCAAAATTTCGTCAATGAAAAAAGCAGTTGTAATTAATATAACCAAAGCTAGTTATACTGTGTTTCCTRGAAAGTGATGCATTTAGAAAATAAACATTACCAGTGTAAATAGAGCAAATACAGTGTGTGAAATCTTATCRGCAGCATTTTCCTAGAGCTTGCCTAGGACACAGTAGATAAAAGCTCTGAAGCAATCATTCCCTTGGAGATTTACATAGGAACCTGGATTGCAGTCACTCAAGGCTTCGGTAGAGAGTTCAATGCATTATACTGATTATTTTGCMCTGGTTTTAGCAAAATTGGAAAGAAACAATTTAATAAGCATGAAAATCTTACAGAGCATAATGCATGCTGCTACAAGTCAGCTGGCTTGACTTATCAGATTTCATACTAGATGGCTTCCAGCTTTGGAAAAAATGAGAATTTAAACAGATGCATTTGTGTGTGCATTTGTGTGTATACCCAGGCCTTTTAAAATGAGTATTTTGCAGAACGGCCAGTATTCTGCTACTATACAGTTTCAGTATTTCACTACAGAAAGTTCTAACCACATAATATAGTTTATTTTYAGATTCCTGTTAGAAACTTTCAGATATATAGTTAAAATTAACAAAAACAATACCTTGCCCAGAGTCATCCTACGTTACAAGTGAAAAAATATAGATAGTATTTCAAGAAAAGCAAGAATAAAGAAAGAATAGATTTAGCTACAGAATTAAAGGGTATTATTATTTCCATTGGAAAAATATTTTATAGATGTATGCCATAACTGGATATAAAAAAATCATAACATATGACTGGAGAGAACACAGGGTGGTTCAAAACACACAGTAAAATAGCTTTACAGCTTTGTATTKTATTTTCTACTTCTGCTTTTAGGTTGTTTTGTTTTTCCCATATCAAAAAAAGCCATTTATGGTAGGTAAAATCTCRGAAACACAAATCCTAAATATAAGAGAGACCAAAAACACTAAATTTCATTTTACAGCCCACACAGATTATTGAGAAGCGACATGTTAAGGTGCCTATAAACAGCGCTATGATCAAATCAAAGGATACGTCAAATAGAGGTTGCATCTGACTAACCACAGTCTTTAAAATCCRTAAGTTGACATGGAGCACACGTAATATTTCCTCTCTAAGTTTTTTCCTGCGTAGAAGCTTTTTGAAAATAAGCGAAGTCAGACATGCAAATCCTTTTTACACTGTGACCCTCTGGGAATGGCAGTGCTCTCGCTGTGTTTGCAAAATATCTAATATTGGAGGATTTACACTAATCCAGATAACTAATTGTATTACAATTATTTCGCAAAAATTCAAATACAATGTGCAGGATTTAACTGAATTTGCTCTCAGGAAGATGCTTAACGTTATGAGCACCCTTCTCTTTCCCCCTGCTGAGTTCAATAGAAGATGAATTTCCACAGATGAGTTTCTGTAACGGATCATTTTAAGTATCACTTTGACTTAAAAAAAAAAAAGATCAGATTTATTTGCCAGCCCTCAGAAACTTCAGTGTCTGATGAAGCTGAAGCTGCCTGCTTCGCACGTGAAAACGTCTAAAGACAAACTCGACAGTCCCAGATAGAGCTAAGAGCTGCCGCAAAAAGCTGTGTCCGTCCTTGCTGCCRCCTCACAGCACGTGGCATTTGGGGAGAAAATGTGCAAAGTCCGATAACGGCAGGATCCCGTGCGGCTTGCGCCGTCCTCCCCTTCTCACTTCCACCATCACCCTGACCTGAGCCAGGGAGATGGGAGAAACCCCGTCCTCCATCCCACGGGTACCTCYGGCAGCAGGTGTTCAGCAGGCGTCTCTCCGTCAGAACAATTTTATATAGCTTTTTATAGAGCTATATATTGTATAAAGAACTTGTGCTCAGCCGCGTCTTCTTGTGAGACAAATCCTAGGCGCTTTGGGAAATCTTCACAAATCACCTGAGGAAACGACAAGCCAAAGTCCTGTTTTCAGAAATGGAAGCGRTCAAACGACCTAAAAGATTAATTCCTGAGTTTCAGCATGACTTAAAGGAAAGAAAAATAAAAGATATTGAGAAAACAGAAGGTATTCTAAAGCGTCACAAGAACAGGTCCGTGACGAGGACAAGTACCGTTAGCCTGGGAGCAAGGCTCGTGCCATCGCACCATCAACGCGTGCGCAGGTGCATGCGTACCTTCCCCAATGCAGCTTTTGACCACAAATCCTGGCTTAAACCAAAGCCAAAAGCAGGACAGAAGTCCCAACTACTGCTACTTCCTGCCTTGGGCAACCTAGTACCAATA
Source organism: Apteryx rowi (assembly GCF_003343035.1). Taxonomy (NCBI): domain Eukaryota; kingdom Metazoa; phylum Chordata; class Aves; order Apterygiformes; family Apterygidae; genus Apteryx; species Apteryx rowi. The sequence goes on along the minus strand of NW_020447530.1, from coordinate 785,295 downwards.
AATTACTAAGCAAAACCAAAATGAAATAAAAATAAAATAAATGTCACCATTGTAAATTCAGAAGAAAGTCCCAATAGACTTTACTTTTTTTAAACTCACATTCACAAGACACACMGTTAAGAATAAAATAAAGAAAACTGACAAGATATTTTCCTCAGTCCACAGATAATGCTTTAAAACCTGCAAAGCTGATTGCTTTAAAAGGTTGGTCAGACGAGACAGGAACAGGAGTCTGCACTGAAACAGGTCTATTACTAAGGAAAATGGTCTGAAAGTAGAACGCAAACRTCAAAATCTGGTAGATGACTGAAAGAATATGAATAAAAAAATCRAAATAGAAGCTTTCCATCAGTCTTATTATGTATGCTTAATATATTTCTATACAGATAAGCTGTATTTAGCTGGTCTATATGTTTGCACTGCTAAGCGGCATACTCCAGCCCAGAGCTGGCTTTCTGGTGCAAGTGGAAGACGACTGATGGACATGTCCTGTGACGATGTTTGTAACATAAAACCCCTCTGACGGCTTCACTGAAAGGTCATGCATTATATATATTTTTTTTCCTTCCTCCCAGAGCAGAGCAGGTTTGTTCAGCCCTTACTCTTGGGCCTCCTATAAATTAAGCTCCAAATTTTTTTTAGGTTGGATTACACAATATTTAGGGAGTATTTTTATTTGCAGTCTGGTCATTGCTGCATTCAGATTTCCTTCTCTAACAGAGTAAGGCATTGCTTTGTTTCTAAAAGAGCGTTTAAGTTTGCATGGGGTTTTCCTGGTTGCACAAACCAGAGCTAATAGAAAAGTTTCCAGAGCTACAAAAGCTTATGACAACCCTTAGAGATTGCATTGCTTTCTTGCAGTGACCTGGGGCTGTCATACCCAAAGGAGGCCGGAATTACATAGCCCTTACCAAAGACTTAAGTAAACCATCAGAAACTCTGGAAAGAGTATTTAAGAGAGTGCAAAGTAGTATAGAGTATGGAGAGAACTTAAAAAGAATTTTAAATTTATTTCTCTAGAGCTCAGCTTCTTCCTTCTCTCCCATGATGCTCTGTCAAGCTGTTGGCTTGCTTTAAGAATTACTGTTATTCCTGATATCGTTTACCTAAAGTAGTGTCAAAACCATATTACGCCCCTGTTTAAATATGACTACTTAAACACTGCTGATTTAGAATTAGTTTTTTCACCTATAATAGGTATCTGATTTCCAWTAGTGTGGTTGAAAAAATCTGAGGAAGTTACCTTTGAGTTTGAGGCTTGGTGCATGAAATCACAGAAGCAGCTGCGCCTGAGAAGCAGCAGTTGTTACGCCAACACCTACAGCTCCTTACATCCTCATTATGTCTAAGGAAAAAGGAACAAACCCATATTTGTGAATATTCACTATTTACATAGTTTATACAGGTTTAAACCGAGTCRTCTTCAAAAGGAGGAGAGAAGATGTTGTGACAGGAGAAGCAATCTTTGCAATATTACTCAGTATATACCCAGTCTTTCTCATCATGAACCACGTTCTGCCGTTTTCACTCAAAACAAACTTAATTCACTCTGAGTAAAGTTAACAAATTCTAGCCCATAAATGAAATATCACATCCAAAARGAAAGATGCGGTAGTTTCTGCCCAAAAATGAAAGTCAAACATACACGGGAATGGATCCTCCAAAGATAGTCAACACTGTGCTTACAGGATGCTATTTTTTCCGATAATCCTGCAGTATAATGAATCTTAGACAGTCAGCACTCATGATATTTATCACTGCATATGCACTAATTCTCAGTCCTGCATCTTCCACTTAATGACTACAAAGTTAGCTACTTTTTCCTCTAATTTTCATGGCATTCCCTTTCCCTTCTGTTGAGAGAAGGGCAAGATATTAGTTTATTTCTGTCCAAGAACTTCTTCATAGTAACGAGAAAAATGTCAGAAATGTTGAAGAAAAAGATGTGGTGAAATGCCACACAAAAAGAAGTCTTTCATCTAGTGAGTTTGTCAAAAGATTTGACACAACTGCTTCATTTATGGACTGTCACCTTAAAAAAAGAGGCATTTTTGTCTAGCAGGGTGGTCGCAGGGAGCCTGGGATGACGGAACACACATCACACCGCACAGGCTTTTGGGGAGCCAGAAATTAATACCTTGGCTGCAGAAACAYTGACATTTCAGAAAAGGTTAGAGGCAAGACTGCTGGAAAATAACTATGGAGACTGAAGCTGGTTAAGTGCTAGGGGAGTCTGGCCGGGCTTTGGACAACACATCCCCATGCAGCTCGGGGCCGCCACCACCTCTTACCTGGTTTTGAAGCAAGTCATGGAAAAGAAATTGAGCTCGGTTCTGTCCATACTGGAACAAAGTGAGGTGTGTTGCTATACGAGCAAGACAGCTCACCCGGAAGGGCTGATCTAGAAGGCAGGGGGACTTTGGGTAAAAACGGACTTGCTGCTAAACCATCCGTAGGCTTTGGCACAGTTTAATATGTTTTAAATCCATTGAGATTTCATTAGGATTAATAATCTGCAAAAAGGCTCATTAAAACGTTCCCCCCACGACTATCCGTTAATAAATCTGATGTTTTCAATATAATACTCTGGTTTATTTGTTTGCCACGAGGAAGACTGTCCACTTCTCTACCTGAGAAGCATTTCTTCAGGAAACAGAAGACCAAAACCATGCCTTTAGAGGGGAAAAAAAAAATAAAAATAGAGTTCTAGTGTCTCCTGGGCACCTTGGGCTCCTGGAGCCATCAGTCGTCCCACAAGGTGACACGGGACCACACAAGGCCACTGTCCCCTTATGATCAATAACTGATTAAACTATAGAAAAGAAGGAACAGGCATACAGGATCTGGAATAAGTAGAGCCCCAGGACAGTTTAGGATCTACTCATTTTAAGTTATTAATGCATGGTCTGGAAATAAAGGGTGAATAGTGGGATGGTGGAGTTTGCAGATACTGTAAAATTACTGAGGATAAGCAAAACAAAAGCTGATTCTGAGAGGTTCAAGAGGACTAATCCCAGGAGAAAAAAGATGGATTAAATTTCAGTGCTGACAAATAAAACAATTAAATTTGAAAAAACAGTTTTAACCAAGTCTACAAAATGCTGGGCTCCACACTATCCATTATCACACAAGGAAAAGGTCTTTGAATCACACTGGATATTTCTCTCACTACTGAACGTTGCCTTTTTGACTGAACAGAGCATTAATAGTTAGATCTTAGGAAATGAAATGAGAATAAAACATAAAGCCTGTTTTTATCACTAGGAGAACGACTGAATATCTATGTAGCTCCATCCACCTACCTAAGGATATATTGATGACTTATGCATGCAGATGAGTTCGAAGGGGAGCTGGCACCCCGAATGACCAGGGGTCACTCCAGAAGGAGAGAAGAGGTCTGCTTGGAAAACAGACAGCTGAAATAAGAAGTGACAGAAGTTTACAAAATCAGGAATTATGTGCACGGACAGTAGTGGTGAGGAGAATCATTTTCCTTTGTTTCTCACATCACAAAAACTGAAGAGTGCTCTGATAAGGTAGCAGGTATAGAATACATAAGTGCTTTCTGCACAATACAYAATTAAATACGTAAGTGCACTACCACAGGATTTTGTGGACTCCAGAAATAAAAATACTCAAAAAGATAGCAGGCAAAATAATGAAAGAGGTATCCATTAGGGGCTTTTAAACCCATGGTCCAGATGCAACTTCCCTGCAGCTGCTGATTAGCAGAAGTGAAAGGTATTTAGGTGTCATGCTCCGCTTGCCCTGCTTGTTTGYTTTTTCCTTGAGCATCTGCCAGGGGCCACTAGCAAAGGCCAACACCAAACTAGGTGGGCCAATAGTGCAAACCCACATGCTTCTTCCTTAGCAAACAAGCCTGCCTTAAAGGAGTCCTTGGCAGTGGAAAGCAGCCTCTCTGCAGACAGGGGAAGGTATCTCTGTAGTTGCCAGTAAAAGGCAGAAAACCAGAAGAGTTTGTTGCAACTTTTCCCTTCTCCTTTTGCAGCAGGACAGGGTCCGTGTCCCTTCATGCTACCTGGCGTGCTGCTATTAATGATCGATCTTGTACAATAATGCTTTATTCACATTTTAATCACAGTGGAAGCCTACTGGTGAGCCAAATACATCTATTGGACAAGATCAGTTTTGTGCTTTTACATAAATACCACAATACAGGGAGTGCAGGAGAATAAAGGCTGGAGCAGAGAGGGAAGAAAAACAAAAGATTAATTACTGCCCAGGAAGGCTGCAGCAAAAAAAAAAAAAAAAAAAAATCACAAGCAGCCTGGGACAGGGCTGTAGGTAAATAAGTGGTGCTGAACTAAAACATCTGTTTTTCTTTCCTGTGTTTTAAAGGTAAGGAACTTTCTGCTTGGAGCTCCCTGAGTGTGTATGCAAGGAAAAAAAAAAAAAAAAAAAAAAATTAAGTTCAGCAAATAATCTCCCTTTCCCAGCATAAAATGGAAGGGGGCAGCTAGACACGGAGACAGTCTGATGGAAATCAGGAAGCAAGGCCAATAAGCCATTCTTGGCCTGGCTTTATAATATACCTGTTCATCCCAAAGCAGAGCAAATGAAAAGAATGTACCTTCCTGACTGCAACACAAAGGATACTCAATATTTAGGAAATAGCAATGGCGATATGGAGGATGAAGGAAATAGTTGTGTYATTAAGCAATATTTTATATATGCACATGTCTTCAGCAATAAAAAGGTCTAATTAGAAAAGATACTTCAAATAATTTGATTTATATTACTCATTAAACTCCTGCCGGCCCCGGGTGCCCATGGATTACAGCCTGTGCAGGTAAAGTGACAGATAACAGAAAAAGTGTCAGTATATCCAGGCAAATGCAAATATGTAATCTTTGCAAGCTAAAGTCCTCTTCTTCATCCTCTACCTCTTTTGCAAGGGAAGGCAAGAGATCTGAAGTGCATGCTGAGCTCCGGGATTAGCTTAGCAGCAGTCTAGCCCTACGACAGACTGCAAATACAGGGGATTCCTGTAATGAAGTACAGGGCAGTACGTCTGTGCACAGGCACAGCAGAGGTGGGTGGCACTGGAGACGCATGCCAGTTTAACAGCCTTGTGGACTACCACGCATATATCTGTTCTTCTGCAGTTCCTGGTCAGTAATTTCTAGAGAATTATTGATTTACATGTATTATTTAAGTACATGTATTTGGTACTTTGCATTTAAGTGTGCAATGAACAGCATTCATGCTCCCGTACTGAGAGACTTGCCCTGCTCTCTGCAGTCACCCCAGAGGGAAGCTCCCGCAATCCCCCTCTGGGCATCCTCAGCACGTTGCTGTCCCTCCTAGTCTACACATGAACTCCTGCTGCAGGAAGCAGCAGCAGTAGCAGACTGATATAAGACAACTAAAGTGACTCAAAGGGCAATAGGAGCTGGGCAAGAAATTGTGCACATATAAAATTTGCTATGTATCTCAGCAGACTTCCTTTCTACTCTTCCAAAGGACTGAAATGACAGTAAGCTTCTCACTTAAGCTATTAAGCTGCTGGCTTTCATTTCCTTGCTAAAAGTACATGGAAAGCTATGGCTAGACAGACCTCAAAGCAGGGAGAGCATTTTCTAGCTTGCTGTCTGAGGGAGGAATAAGTGCCTAGAAGTGATCCTAGAAGTTTTCCCTCCTTTTTCCAGGTGATAAGGGTATTTTACAGGCTGGTCACACCATGCCCCAGGCTCAGCAGGGCTGTGTCTGCTGCCCTGCAAGATGGGTGGGAGTAGCACCTGCACTTAAGGGCACGTATCAGCGACGCACTGCATGATGCTCTGGTTTGGCATGGTTTTAGCGTTTCTACGCTGCCACGCACCTGGACCTTGCCTCTCCTCCTTGCAGGGCTGGGACTCGAGAGCATGCTACGCTTTATCTCCCGTGAAAGCTGGTGCAGCCCAACGCTAACAAGTGCTGCATTTTTAAACCAGCTCTGTGTTCAACAGAAGTATTCATCAGAGAACTGAGGCTGCCTGCAGATCCCAGGGAAGTGTTAAAAGGGAACATGCTGTTACAGATGTGACACTGGGCACCGTTCAATACCATCACCACCTGAGCACCAGCACACGACAGGCTTTTGATTAGAAGCATTTTGTTAAGATACACTAGAAATACCTTGTCTGAGATTTAGCTTTCATTTTTAAGGGAATAAGCTCCAGGCGTGTCTTTGCATTGTGAACTTATTAACATGATTACAAGGTCAAAAGAAAAACAGAAAATAACCTCATAAACAGCTACTTTAGGCAGTGAAAACATGGACTACAGTGTTTAATATTCCAGCCGTAGTTTGCTGAACTGTAGGTACCCAACCACATTCACAAATGACCAAGCTTCATCAAAAGCAGCCAATTTTTTCCTACTTTTCTTTTTCAGAGTTGTTACAGGACCTCATTGCTCTGATGCTAACACCTTTGAATTTGCACTTCCTAACTACATCCATAGCCACATTGCACTGATCTGGCTTTAGCACAACACCATCCCTTAACTCATTCTTCTCCCTCTTTAATATCTATTCCACTGGCATATTTATTGATACCAAATACACCTTCTCTTTGCCTTTATTTTCCTGTGCTAAACAACCTCACTGTCTCAGTGTGTCTGCACACAGTTCATGGGGGAATAAGCTACCCCAGCTCCGTGAGTCACTGTGATCAGCCGAACTGTGACTCAACAGCTTGTGATCACACAAACATGTTCGATGTCTCCTCTCATAAAAAAAGTCCTTGATACACGTATTTGTCACTGCAGTGTTTTGTGGGTTGTTCATTTCTGAATGGTCCCTTCTGCCCATCAGCATCACCTTTGGTGAGATTATGGGTGGACACCTGGCCACCATCTGTAAGACAGCTGCAGAAGCAAAGCTTTGGGTCAGGATGGGTTTGTGCCCGTCAAGGTGAGTTTGGTCGTGTTTTCCTCCCTTGTCACACCTCCCATTCCTTGGAAGGAAGCTTAGGTGGGTTTGTTTTAACCTTAAACTAAAAGTTTCCAGAGATGTTGCCTCTTCATGGTTAGCTCCGCATGGAGAAACCTCTGCTGTGCCTGGTGCTTAGGGGCTGCCTAGGGAGGGCGAATCACAGACCGCTCTCGGGTGCAAAAACGCAGAGGTCAGCACATGAGCTCCATGCTGCTCTTGCTATAGACTGCACATTTTGGAATTGTGTTGCACTGGACTTCTAACATGCTATGAGAAAGAATCATTTTTACTGTGTAAAAAAAATGAAGTGAAATAAACTGTGCAGCACAGTGCTGTGATAAATACTTAAGTCAGGCTTACCCTGCACCTAAGGAAATGTAATACCATCAGGATAGTCCTGAAAAAACAGGCCATGGTTCCTATAACCTCATTTTAATTAATGAGCATCTATCAGACTGGTAAGGGACGATAAAACACCCTTAGATCAAACTTTTTTTCCAGTTTGAGAGACCAGGAAATCCAGGCAAACTGTCCAGTCATGCTTCCATGAACTCATTGACTTCAATAACACCAGGATTGAAAATAAAATCAACATAAAAAACAAATGAGAACAAGGGCAAACTGTTTGGACTGAACAGGTATACAATTCTACAACACAATAACAGCACACAAAAATCAATACTCTCTTCAAGCAGAGTAATCACTACCTCCCATGAACCATCAAAATAAGGCTTAAAATAGGAGTGCCCATCAATAGTCTAAAATTAATTGCAAATGGAGCTGATAAAAATATTTATTAGGTAAATATGCAAAAATGTGACTGAAAGATTTTTCCAGACCTGAGTGTTGAAACAAGCAGTTGAAAGTGGAAATTTGAAAAAATAGAGAATTAAGCAAACACGATAAGTCATTCAACAAGGTTTATAGGTTAATCAGATATGTATCTCAAAACTCAAAACACTGTACTCATGTTAGCTTTTTTCTCTTTTCAACTTTTGGCTTTTTTCAGATCTGAGGAAGAAAATGTGCATCTCTAAGTGTGTTTGGCTTTCTCCCGGTCCTTCTGCCCTGTCTAATTATAGATTTTAGCCGAACTTACCAACCTTTTCTAGCCGTAGCGGAGGAGACATGGGCACCTGGCTCCCCCATGTGCTTTTCGACAATCCCATCTGCTTTCTTCATTCACCTGCATAACACTTGGCACAGGAAAAATAGAAGAATGTTTGTACTGAAACTTATACAATAGCCCTATTTCTTCAATTTTGGAATACAGGAACCTGCAGAAAGCAGACTAGAGCCCTTAATGATTCTGGTCCAGACAAGAGTTGTGCTAGCTGCTCGAAGTATCCCTCTTTTCACCCAAAAGTAGTGGGAGAGCATCACCTCAGGGCAGGGGAGCACTGCAAACACCACCACTTCTGCAGCTGCTTTGGGGAGGCGCCTGGGCTGCTCCCATGACCTGCTCCGCACCGGAGCCGATCCCAGCACCCAGCCTCCAGCAGTGCTTAGCAATTGCTAAGTGGAAATGAATCTCATGGAAAAATAAGCCATGATATTTTCCCCTAATGCTGTAATTTTAGATAATTATCACCATTCTGCTTTTAAGTAAAGCTATGAGGAAACTTGCTACTCTTACCATGCGTAGACAAGGACTCCAAGCATTAGAGGGGGCTTCACTTACCCTCACCCAAGAAAGCAGTTTTGTCCTTAGTATTTCTCGTATTAACCTGCCACTGCCTGCTTGTACTCTCAGCCTCTCGCAAGTGTTTTTCCCCTCTCTTCTGATCTCCCCTAACAAGCGCTCACGTCCAGACATTTTCAGTCTCGTACCTTGCACGCACTCGGTTACTCAAGACAGCGAATCATCACGCACTGCCACCACGTTTTTTCTTCCCTCTGACACACTCCATTTTCTCCGGCTCTTGGGCACAAACATGAGAAACAGGTTGTCGCTTCTGACCAAAACCTGGCTTTGCTCTCCATAAGAGCTGTAAGAGAGCAATAATCTTAGAGGAATCGGCCGGGGTGACTCCAGGCAGATTCAAGCAAGAGATGCCAGTCAGCTACATCTAGGTTTATGCAATGAATTTACGCAGGTTTTTCTGCAACCTGGAATCTCCCTGCACCTGGTTGGAAGAACAAATTATTTTCCCTTCTAATACAATGTGGAACTTGGATTGTTTAACTAGCTCAGAAACTGTGTCTCTATTAAGAGGAGGTTAGACCATTTCTCCTGGAAGAGGTCTTCTGAATACCAGTTATTTCCTCTAGAAGAATTAGTGGACATTTAGAAGAATTAGAACACTTAAATGCAGCGAATGATAACTCTATCTGTCAATAAATATAACATTGTGTATAACAATGGCTTGTTATATGGAATGGTCTTAATACTCCCTTTACTTCATCCCAGTCTAACTGTGCAGTATCTGAACAGCCAAAGGCCCTCGCGCATGGGGACACTTACAAAAGCCCAGGAAATGTGTCTTCGTTTATACAGAGCTCAACTCTTTCCTCAGACATTCCTTACCCAGAAGGACTGTTGCAAGAGTACGATTTCATATTGAGACATATGGTGGGAAACTCTTACCAAAAGGACATTTACACATTAAGATGATCTTATCCAGCCATCTTATAACAGTAAGTAATATACTCCCATTTCAAAACAGAGAAAAGCTGATATCTGAAAAAATATTACATCAGAAAACTATCAGCTAGCAGTGATTTTATATGATAAGTTATGATTACAAATATGGGTGACACCTTAATACAATAATTAAAACTGCATTAGAAACACTTAATACTCAGTTTACATCAAAATTACCAGAGTTTTTGTTAATCCTAGCTCACATTCAGAATTAATAAATAATTTTGGAAATAATAAATGTATATACTTAGAGTTTTGATGGCTACTCCAAGATATCATCAGTAACTTTTGTCTTCAGAACCACACAATGCACATCCCCCAAATCCTCTCCTGCTCCCTCTTCAGAACAAGTTTCATTAAAATCAATTAGCAGATGCACCGTATTTGTATAAACAAAACAGATTTCATTTTTACTCATATCTTAAGGAAGAAGCAATAGTTATGAATGTGATAAAGCTACTGAATTAGACCACAAATACTTCTGGCAGCATGACGTCCACAGACACTACAGATTCTCATACATACAAAAGCAAAATGTGCGGTTAGTTGTATATTATTTAACAGAGGTAGCTGACATTCCATGACTGAGTTTTTACATTAATGTGATTAAAAAAAATAAAATCATTTTGAATTGTTAAAGATTAAAAAAACTAAATATTTATAAAAGCTTTATTTTCTTCCACATTTGCTAGGGGTTTTGCAAATGGCTTATAAAAAAGTATTAACACTAAAAACGATCAGCATTTTGATAGTTGTTTCAATTAAAATTACAATAAAAAGACAGAATAATAAAAGCCTACTTAGGCAAATTTAATGTTACCATTGCTTGCCTTTTGATTGCCTGGCCACCTAAAAGTTTTAGCCAAAAAGGAAGGAATGAAGAACAGGGGCTTTGTTCTCTTGAACTTTGGGGCTCTTCAGCCTTAAATGAGCTGGTAGCAGTACATGGAAAGCAATTTCAGACTGCACAGTTTTTGATATATTGGTCCTGTGTCACACTGCACAAGGGAGAGGTGGTGACCAGCCCCACAGAGCCACCTCACCGCCTCCTCAGATGGGGCAGCCCCTGCCTGTGGCCAAAAGCCAAAGCACAGTCTGGAGACATCTAAGCCATTTCATGGCACAGTCAGTCCTCTGGTTTCCATCTGAAGGCATGCAAGCTTCTCCATGCAAGCTGATTCCATTTGCACCAAGCCATGCCTTCCACATATATTTCAGGACACACAAAACCCACTTCCCAGGAGGGACCAGATGGTGGGGCTGTCATGCTCTCAGCAAGATGAGTTCTCCAAAGCGTGACTGTGGGTTAGGGGCATCATTCATGGAAGTGGCAGAAAGAACTTTTCCCCCGGAGAAAGTTCTCCTAAAATCACCATGTCCTACCAAAGCTCAGGCGAGCTAAATGTTCACAGCCATATCTATCAGGCATAGTCTCAACAAAATTGCAGAGAAATTTGGGCTGGAAGAGACCCCTGGAAATCTGCAGTCTGACCTCCTGCTCAAAGCATGACTAACTTCAAAGCTATATCAGGTTTCTCAGGCCTTCGTGGAGCTGAACCTTAAAAATATCCAAGGATTAAAATTGCATAATCTCTGCAAACGAACTCCAGACCTTCTCCACTCTCATGGGGAAAAACTTTTTCCCCTTGTCTGAAATCAGTTTCCTTTGTTGCAGACTGTGGCCATTGCCTTTCATCCTTGCACTGCACACTCCTGAGATGCCTCCTCCGTATCTCACTCCCACCAATAGTGGAAAACTCCAATGGAGCTTCCCTTTGCCTTCTCTTCTCCAGGCTGAACAGTGAACAGCATTGAGCAGGATGGTTGCAGCCTCCTTGATAGTCTCTTACTCCAATAAGGAGACTCGTGCAAAAGATTCACATGCAGCATCCCCTGCTCACCCCAAGCCCTAATGGTTGAGAAAAGCCCTGGTCTAGGCTCATCCTCAGTTAGCTTGCAAGCTTCAGCAACCCTAGTCCAGGAGCACTGGGACCTCCAGGGACAAGGGGCTCTGGATCGCACCCCACTGAGACAGCGGGCTGCGCTTACAGCACATGACTTCCACCCACGGAGAACATCTTAACCACTGTTTTCAGGCAAGGCGAGGACATGGGCATGTTGTGCTARCCCTGCCGAGGGCAAGCCACCATGCAGGAAGGGATGCATGCCTGAGAGTGTAAGCAAAACGAGAGGAACCAGCTCACTGAGCATAGGACCTCCTGCGGCAGAGACAGTCCTCAGCCCTGGCTTTGCTTTTCCCATGGCTGCTGCTGTTCATGAAGAGCTGTTTGATGGAAGGGAGCCAGGGCAGCCCTTGTGGGTGTGCAGCTCGCCCTCGGCACTGGGGATGGCGTTAGCTACCTCGAGACTAGCGAGCTTGGCTGCTGGCTCCGGGGGCAAGGCAGCATTTTCAGCCCTTTGTGGAGCTGGGCCATTGCCCCAGAATTAATTCCGTTGGTTCACTTGGATTGATGCCTTATCTTTTACACTTCTAATCTCATACAAAGTATGCTTTCAATTTAAATCTAAAATTGGAAAACTAGCAGGCCTGGTAAATCAAATCAGAACCACTTCATAGCGCTGATCAGCTCTTCATGCTTTTAGGCCTTTCTTTCCATATTAAAAAAGAAAGAGCAAACAGGAGATGGGGATCAGGAATAGACAGGCAGGGTTGGCCCAGAGTAAAACGTATACGAATGAAAGGGAATGAGGACACATTAAGAGCAGCTGCATTTTACAGGATAGCCAGAGGTGCACAGAGGTGAGGGATTTGGCTGGGACCTGCCCTGGGAGGAGGACAGATGCTTGCAAGGACAGGCTTTGCTGAGCACATCCCATTGGGAGAACATCAGTTTCTAAACCTGTCAAACACCTTCCTCCAAAGCCCAGCCTGGTGAAGGAGGTGTCCCTTCACGCAGCTGGGTCAGACTGACCAGCAGTGACCCCACCACCATCCTCGACGGCTTGCTGCCCACCGCTTCCCCGAAAAAGGAACCCCGTAATCACCGAGGGGCATCAGGGAAGGGCAGGAAGAGCTGGAGGGAACCAGACAGGTGAATAAGGACTTTTCTGAACAAGTGAATACACAGTGTACATGGACTTCTGGAGGAGGCAGCTTTTATCTGATGTCCTCAGCCAGTAGAGAGTTGGCAGGGTTTTGTTTGTTATTGTTAACGTGAACAATCAGTCCTTTCACCACTTTTTTAATGTATTCTTGAAAACTGCTTCCCCAGCTTCAAGGGAACAGAGAAACCGTTCTCACTGTTGGGTTGTTCTGCCCTTTGCTGTTACACGAGGCTGTTATGAAAGTTGTTTCATGCGAGAGCCTCATCTTTGCATTTCTCTTGCAAAGCACACGCCTTGCTCCATAAGGGGAGCTACAGAAATAAACAGTAATGTGAGCCTTCTTTCTCATTACAAGTAAAATATCTTTAGCCAATGCCACACAGTTTCTGTTTGGTAAGCAACCCCATGAATGAGAGATTTCTTAGGATAAAGGAATAATTGAAGAAAGGAAGAGAGGTCTCCAGACATCAAATTAATGCATCTACTTTCTTTTCTAGAATTCTCCTACACTGACCCAGGTCTCCAGGAATCCCCTCAGCCTATGAGATGGAAAGGGGTAACAAAATACAGCCTCAGCGCTGAAGTGTCCCAGACTACTTTTGCGAGCACTGCTGATCCCATGCTGGCCACACTGTGCGATCATAGCAAAAGGCAGGACACAGAACTGGCTATGGATCTTCCCTAACGCTGCCACCGTGGTTGTATCAACAGCTGCATGTCACACTGGGGAAAGAGGTTAAGTATTAGTCTCTGGCTTTTCTGGCTCCTGTGCGTTCACATATTTCTTTCATTTATGATGAGATGAAATATTTTGCCTTGAAAGTTAAGCCACTAAATACCCTGGAAGACTATAAATTGGCTTAGATGTTACCCAGAACAACTTGAGCTTCAAACCAGGAAAAAAAGACCTGATAAACTTGTGAGCATATCAATGATTTCCCAGGGATATTCCTTCCATATAATAATAGAGGGAGCTATGCAAGACAAACCATAAACCCAATGCAAGGRACATYACGTGCAAGTCAAAACAGCCATATTAASCAAGAATGAARTTTGCGGTAAGGAGMGTGTCGGCACTCCTTGGTGAATACTTTCATCGCTATTCACAACTGCAAAATGTTCACGTAGAAACAAGACAGCAGAAAAACATCACCATATTTTGCACTTCATTCTCATCTCACTTATGCAAKTATAGATTAGCACTAATATCATTACATGAAAGTAAGATACAGAAGAACCTCTATACTGTGCTGTTTCTGTCACCAAGTTCACCTCCGCTTTTCAAAGCGTATGAATACCAAATACCACTTTCTGCCCTTTTCATCCTCCTCGCTCCGAATTCTTGCAGCATACCTGTGGTGCAGAGCAGGTACTGCTGCGCTCTCCTCACACATCGATCAGGGCAGCTCCTGTTGGATCAGCTGTCGCAGAAGTGTTTCTGATAACAGCAACACTGATGAATGCAAAGGGAAGATCAGGCCTCCATTTTTCAGATTACTTAATCACATTTCCACCACCTTATTCAACAAAAAATCTCAAGTCTCCTTTCTCCTTTACAGCTCTCATATTTCTTGTATTTTCTAGTTTATCAGTCACTTGTGAACTATCAGTGACAGGCTGATGTCTAACAAGGCTCAGAGCTAAGGCTTGGTTTAGCTGAGCACTCTAGGGTTGAAATGCTGCCTAAACCCTGCCCGAACTTGAAACCTTGTGAGAACATGCTTCGGGCAAGGTTTTCATCGTGTCTGCTCTCTTGCAGCAGAAATCTGGGCGCATGAAGAGCTTTATTTCAAAGCAGCTGGACTCGACAGTGAAGTGGGGCTGTGCCGYGGCTGGCACAGAGACTTCCAGCACATCTTGCTCATCTGCAAAGACGACAGGGTCAAACGCAAACCCACCGGCATGCCGTGCAACTGGGAGAAGGTCCACACCCAGGTGGACACTCCTGGGAGCACTGGTGATTCGGAGCTCGAAACCCCATCRCAGCCACAGCCAGCACGAATGGCAAATGCCGGTTCAAGAGCGAAGCCAGGAAGGGTGGAAGGACACCTCCTGCCAAGGCCAACCGGCACTGCTAACACCCACTGTGGGATTTCTGAGAAGTGCTTGAAGATTCACAGAAATAGAGAAGTGCTCACGGGAAAGCACATGGTTTAATTCCTCTTCGGTGCCCAGGGTCTCCGTCTTGGAAGAAAGGGTTAATGGCTGTTGGCTTAATTAGTGCAACATGAATGAACAACGTTTTTGTGAGCTTGAGGGTAAATTAAGACAACATTTAGTTCTGCTTCTTATTAGTTCTGCATAAATTTTCCCAAGAGCCTAATTAGCTCTGTCACAGCAAATGTCTCCTCTATTTACACAAGGGAACCTATTCCTTTCCTATAGATTTCACCCTTGCAATAAACTGCATCAGCAAATGACATGCTCTGATGCATTGCATCAAGGGTGTCGATGATGAAGCCAGCAGTTCAGGGACGGCACAGAACCGGGCAGGAGGTACGCAGGTCCCAGGACTCCCCCATGCTGTGTGCTGGCCCATGGCAGCTCCGTTTTGGGCAGTTTCTGACAACCAACTACACGGGCACAGGGGAGAGGGATGAAGGCAAACCCCGTGGTCCATTCTGCACCAGGATCAACTGCAAGCAGAGGATCACAGGGAGCTGGCTGGAACCCCCCTCAGCCACACTCCCTGGGGCATCTGGCACCTGCAGCTCACCTGGGCTGGTGGGTTTCCAGATGAGTGGTATCCCTCATAACTGACCTGAAACAGATGAATAAATTGCATTGYAAGTTACTGAAACAAACAAGTTGGGCTTGCCAAGTCAAAAAAAAAAATAAGACATGCTTTCCCCCAGGCAGTCTTAAAAATAAAGTGACTATAAGGAAAAACAAACAAACCCACAACACCTGAGAGCACTATCTACTTCAGAGATATTGGGCTGTTTTTCATTTCAAAGAAAGGAATGGATTGATTGTGAGTATTGTTTTCAGATCTGGACATTTCCATYGTGCAAGTCATGCAGCATGTAGCTTATCTCTTGGGTTTCTCCCAGGCCCCAGATAGGTTTAATTACTTCTCATATCAATATTCACACTGGAATTCTGCTGCTCAGCACAGATAGCAATTGCTATTTCTGTTAAACTCAGTRGCAGCAATGAGCTTGTCCTACCTCAGACCTTCTCGGGGTGCAAGCTGACCTGTGTCCAYGTGGAAACTGCACACGTCCAAGAGGAGCAGCCAGGTCTGTAGTTAATGAGCAAATGTCTCATTTCTCCTCCGCTGGGCAATATCCTGGTGCCGTTCTCAGTTTCTTATTTGCTATTGGGCCCAATAGTAATAGACATAAGCAACACTCCCACAGGCCAATTTCATTTTTTTAAGTGGAAYCATCTTCATTTCTGTTTACAAAGTTTCTTGGCACTAACTGGCTTTTGTTCTTATCTACGGAGCACGCTTTTCCTACGTTTCCCACAACATATGTGAAAGGGCTCAAGGGAACCGATGGGGGCAGAGGAGATACCAGCAGCGCCTGTGCTGAACCTCRCTTATCAGCACACATTTCTACTGAATGTTAACCAGCACTTATCATAACCCTTAGAGTGATTTCAAACATCTTCTGCTAAGCTGCTTTTAGCCATCCATTCTCCAGACTACTCTACTGTATCTCATTTTAAAGAGAAGTGATTCAACTTCTCTTACTTGTCCTTTTGGTATTGAAGTAATCTTTTACTTCAAATAAATTGTTCCACACAGAAAGGTGTTTTTGTATGCCTCATTCATCAGAAATAACATCCTGGCCATGCAACCTCTCATTATTCTTGGATTTTTCAGAATAAATGTCAGAACATCTAATATTATTCAGCACAATTTTTTTATGTAATTATCATCACATAAGAATTTTATAATAAAGAGCTTTATTTTCTGAGTGTAACATCCATACATCTTGAATAATCACAAGTAAAACAGTCTCTGTACATTAATTATATTTAGAGATTCATTCTAAAATGCAGGTAGTAATTTTTGTTTTAACATTTATAGTTCTGCAGAAAGCACATCATTATGTAGAAGAATCTCTATTTAGACTCCCCCCACACACACACAGTTTTTATGTAGAACTTTCCAAACTTCTACTCTGCAGGAAAAATTCCTAAATATAGAAAGAATCTGGAAGAGAAGAGTTTTACTTTKTGGAATAAGGTCAGGTAGGACAAGACCTCAGGAGGTTTCTGCTCAAAGGGGCCAGCTCTGGGCTCAGGCCAGGTTGCTCAGGCCAACTCCATCATCTCTCGAAAACCTCCAAGGATGGAGATCCTGCACCTCCCAGGGCCCCATGCCACTGCTGGGCTGCCCTTGAGGGGAAAAAAACTCTCCTGGTCTCAGCTTGTGCCTGGTCTGCTATCCCTGCCCAGCACCACGGCACCAGCTGGCTCTGTCCCTCACCACCCTCTGTGCAAGGGACAGCTGCCAGCGGCCCCATCACTGCCGCATGCACACAACCGCTGTGAGGGTGGTTGAACGCTGGAGCAGGCTGCCCAGAGAGGTTGTGGCCTCTGCATCCTTGGAGATGTTCAAACCCACCTGGACATGGTCCTGGGCAGCCTGCTCCAGGTGATCCCACTGGAGCCAGGGGTTGGACCACCTGGACTCCAGAGGTGCCTGCCACCTCCAGCCGCTCCACGGTTCTGCAGCTGACCCTGAGGGACACTGCTGGCAACCAGCTACCACCTGGACACTGCACTGATGATCACATCTTCTAAGCCCAACAGTCCAGCCAGTTTCTCACCACCATGCAGTCTGGATCTCCCCAACGTGGCTGTTTGGACACTGTTGGGAACCACATCAAAAGTCCTGCTAAAGTCTGGCTACACAACATTCACTACTTTCCCTTTAGTTAGCCTTTAAGTTTAAAATTTAAAAGAAAATTTACAAAGATTATGTAGCACAAATATCTATTAACTACTAAATCACGAATGCATGTTTTGATCATTTTTATCACTGATTAAAGAGAATTATCAAACAAACATCTGCCATGCTGATGTTCAGTACTGCAACGGTTATTTAACTTCAAACTTAGAAGACCAGTCACACAGGAAATGTCTTTGTAACTTGACTTGCTCACAACTGATCTGTAACTATTGGGTAGTTTTAATACTTTCCACTTCTATAAATACAGTGTTTGACATGTTTTCCTCCAAGTCTGAGGCAATACTCTCTGGGTGAAGAAATGAAAAGGTTATCTGGAAGTGCAGAGCTACCAAGAGAAATTGCTTCCTCCCAGGCTCAGCAAAACACGCCGGATTAAGCAGCTGCCGAGACTCGCAGTGTCGTGCCAGGGAACATCACACATCACGCAGACCACGGTGGCTCTGGAGGCACACGCAGTCCATGCCCACTCACCTTAGAGCCACCACGGGCTGACGCGGTCAAGAAGGTCCAGGCTCCTCAGGCACTTGGTTCACCAAGGGTTTCTTGCTGCACAGCTGCGCAACCTCACCTAACCTGGCAGAGCTGAAGCTAAATGAGCAAAGTAGATAATTTCTCAGAACTTGGCTACATTAGCAGATATGAGCCACAGTGCTCACACAGCAGAGAGTTAGGAGTGCACGTCTTTTCCTCATTAAGGGTGTGAGCAGAGAAAACATCTGTCAAGCTCAGAAGCTCCCAGGAACTTCACACTTGTGTTCTCCAAAGAGTCCCCGCCCTGGAGCGTGCTCCAGGTTCTGCTGCATTTTTCTGGAGTCTGATTAAATTCATCACTTGCCACTGAAAATGGTGTAAAATATTTATGATACAGATATTAAAAAAAATAACTGTAAAAAATTTCTAATAGCCTATATAATTCAGTGGAAGCATCCTAAGTTTTCAGAATCAGAAAATGAAAATAATGGAGCAAAGTGACAGTCCAATGAATCCGCTAATTAATTATCCATAACTCCTGGGGTTAAAAGAAAAAATCCACATCCACCTAACCAGTGCATACTGGTATCTTATCCAGAGGTATTTATACAGCAATAGCAGGTGTGCCAGCTACAGCAGCTCTGTGGCACATCACACCTGAAATGGTGCAGACCAACATCCCAACCTACTAATACAGCATATGGGGGGGATGAGCCAGTCCCCTTTGACTACCGTAGAGATGAACATAACGGGAATACGTGCCTACTTCTGCGCTTGTACACGGACAGGAGGAGCAGCTACGGCGCTAGCTGTCAGCTCACAGATGGGGCAGTTTCGCTGCAGCGGCTTTGGCAGGGCACCTCCTGCAAGGTCAGGAGACCATGAGACTGCCAAACGCTGTCATTTGCCCTCCTGAGAGCTTCCGGAGGAACCAGACAGCCTTCAGGTGAGAGCAGATACTCCTCCAGTCATCTTGGCTTATCCAGTTTGTGACTGTTTAATTTGCAAGTTATCCCCAGACTATTAATGCTTATATCAGTGATGGTTGTATACTCCGTGGTGTTGTCTAGCCCTGTTCAAATCCATTTATAATTTTGGCCTGCCAAGGTACTAATGGATTATGGGGGAGGGGGGAAGCTTTCCTTTGCTTGTTTTAGGCGCACTGTCAAATCACATCATGCCTCCTGGTTCTTACAATATGAGAAGCAAGGAATGACCTTCTCCAGCTCACCTTCTTCACTGGAAGAGTCAATAAAGTCACATTGCTCCTCTCCCCCTCCTACCCCAGGCTGAAGAACCTTTGTCTATTTACACATGGTTGGTAACCTAGAGAAACTTCAAGTAAAACCCAAAGAAGGTTATTTTAAAGCATTTCTCTGCTATTGCTTTCCATGGATAAAGTTAGCAGCTGATCAGTCATTAAGGATTAGCTAGCAAGGTATGATTCCTTCTCATTTTCTGAACAGCTGGTGATTTGAGAGCTCTGAATGCCCACCTAAATGTCACTGGCATCTCTTCTCCTACCTGTTTCATGCATCCCTGGACATGATGGAAGTGAATTCCTTCAGTGCCAAGTAGATGAGGCCTCTGGACTGGAATAGAGCAGACCTTCAGGAAAAAGCAGTTTAAAGCTCCTTAAGTCCCAGAACCAATTCAAGCTATCTACCATATTTGCTATGCAAATGCAAATAATTAACTCAAAGACAAAACAAATGAAGACCATGAGTTCTGTGGCCTTTGTCACCTGTTAGCACCAACTTTGCTCTTGGAGACATTTCATTGAATCAGTCAAGACAAGGAGAGAAAGCACTGACAATTTTGCAAATGGGAAATATTGAAAAAAATAGACAATCAAATAGGTGAGCTTACTTTCAGTCTGCAGGAAAATTTTCTAGAAAGCCACTCCTTTCTCAGAGAAATACTTTTTCCAAAAGGAGAAAGCTATGCTCATTTCTCATTTGGGGTTTAAAATGGTCGTCTTCAGTTCTTGTTTCTAACATGATACGCAAGTCTTTCCTTAACTCAGAGGTATAGAAATCATTGCATCACTACTAATAAAGCCGGATGTTTGCTGTTACTTGGGTTAAAGGGGCTTTTTAATAGCCTGCATCATTAACTACAGACATTTTAAAACTGTAAGAGAGCTGTAATAGTAATAAATTGTTCAAGAAAAAGAGGCAATTGATATAACTGCTTCCAAAGCAGTGAGGCAAAAGAAAATAGGTTTTCAGAGAAGTGAATGAGTCACAGTACATCATCTACAGTCTTAGGAAAAAAATAGATTTAGTCACTGGTAGATAACACAGTACAAAAGGATTCCTTACCACCAATCTGCAGATTTTTAAAGTCAGGAGGTACGTTATGATTATAGGGTCTGCCTCRCATAACACGGGGTGCTGGATCTCCCTGCATTATTCCCTCTCTGAATGGGAAGAGCTCTTTCAGAAAAGGCAGATTTAGAAAATTCTCAGCTTAAACTGAGATACTCTAATAGCCAAGTACTCATGTTGTGAGGCATGGTGCAAGTCTCACCTGAATTTTTAGCTTCCGATGAACTTCTTGAACACTGTTATACCTTTATCTGTTTCTCTGAAGACTCCGCCGTTACCAGATCATCATATAGATATCCACAGACTAGAAACAAATTCCTCTTTTATCTGTTTTGGTTAAGTAAATGACTTGAACTCCATAAGTCTTTCTGTACAGCAAGTTACCAAGTCTTTCCTCATTCTTGGACCTTCACGTGTAAGTAGCTATGGGTATCAGACAAGGGCATAGTTTTAGTGGTGGACTTCCAGAAGCTCTGTACAGATAACTTTTACTAGGCATGCCCCATTTACATGTTCCAGAATCACACTAGCACTTTAAATCACAATATCACTTGTGTTCAGATTGAAATTATGGAAGAATTCAGTTTAGAAGGGACTCGAAGGTCTGCAGGTGAACATCCAATGCAACCAGGAATGATCAGAGGTCAGGTTGCTGGGGGGCTTGCCTAGCTGGGTTTTGCACACCTCTGAGGATGTAGATCCCACAGCCTCCCTGGGCCTCCACTCCAGTATTCGACCACCCTCAGGACAAACAGCATTTTCTCATACCCGAGATCTCCCTTGCTGTGACTTGTGCCACCATCTGTCATCTTTCCACAGTACACCATGGGAAGGGTATGGCTCCGTCTCCCCCACAGGGAGGGATTGCAATCCCTGCAATCCAGGATTGGCAACAGCAGCAAGATCCAGCCCCTTCTCCAGGCTGCACAAACCTGCCTCTCCCAGCTTCTCTTCCTGCACCCTATGCTCCAGCCAGAGTGACTCCTGCTGCACTTTCTCCAGTTTGCCATATCCTCTGTGGTACTGGGAGGATCACGCTGGACCCAGCTCTCCTGGGGTCAGAAGTGCCAAATAGAGCAGAACAGTCTCCTGACCACCAGAGTCCTTTCTGCAGAGCTGCTGCCTTATCAGCCAGGCCCCAGCTGTGCTGGTGGCCCTATGCACCAAGCATCTTCACAAGCATCTTCATTACTCTGGGGTTTCTAGAGGGGAAGAAAAAAAGCTCAATTTTCCAAACTTCTTTCAGAGAGATATTTAATTATAGCTTCTTTTTCTACAGATATTACAAAAAAAGGCAAAGATTAAGATGGCCCACTATCAAAAAATATCTAAGACAGCTGCACAAACAGCTCAATAGGAATATCCCAGACGAGTAGGCAGCCTATTAAACTGTATGTCTGTGGATTGGTCTATTGTAGATCAAGAAGATACTTATCAGCCGGCATTGTTCAGCAGCAGAGAAGTCATTTGTCTTCAGCACGAACACAATGCCCCTATTGTTGTGCATTAACTAGGGACCAGCTCAGATACTGTGGCACTGATTAGCTGGTTTTGAAAGGGCAAAGGAGAGGTCCGAGTTCTAAGTACAACTGGAGATTAGGTAAGG
Source organism: Apteryx rowi (assembly GCF_003343035.1). Lineage (NCBI taxonomy): Eukaryota > Metazoa > Chordata > Aves > Apterygiformes > Apterygidae > Apteryx > Apteryx rowi. The sequence goes on along the minus strand of NW_020447530.1, from coordinate 763,314 downwards.
AGATGGTGAGCAGGGGATACCTATTATATGAACAGTTAAGAGTTAACAGTTAATTGTCTAACACATATGTATGTGTACGATAACAGCAGCTCCATCACTCCCAGAAGGATCAAACCCTGCGCCTTCTCCATAGATGTGACCCAAATCCATACAAAGAGCAAGGCTGAAGTCTGCAGGCTGATCCCTGTGCCTTCGCACAGGGCAGTGCCCAAGCCAGCACCAAAGAACTTCCCAATATCACAGCACATCTGTGGGCAGCAACACTTTGCTGCTCTCGGAGCAGAGGCCAGGAGGTGCTTGGCCTGCCGTGTCCCACCTCACACCACGGATGCAGGACCCATTTCATCTCCCCAGCATGCATCTGTGCAGCTGCAAGACTTTTGCTCAGCCTGGGGTACAGGAGGGCTCAGGCACTTGCACTTGGCCATGAAATCACTGTGTATGATTGCAGTACAACGAGGCCACCATGCTGCATTGCTATGGCAGTCAGCAGTCCCCCTCTTCCACCAGGTCCAGCCACCACCGTTCAGGAACAAGAGTGACCTTTACTGTCTACAGTTGCCCTCTATTTTTCTGTAACTGCTGCAAAAATTCCTGAGATCTTGCATGGATCTGGGCACTGCCACCACACCTAGTACGGAGTTGCCACTGTCCAGTAGGGCTTGCTGATCAGAAGAGTTGCTCTGTTCTTCAACATGGCTTTTGGACAGTGCTTTTTCAGAGCGTGTGACCAGATGCTGCAGCTGCAGAAAGCAGCTCAGCAGGAGGGAGATCACATGGACCACGACAAGTAATTCCAGAAAATAGCTTCTCCCAACAGTCTTACCCACGCAACTTCTAACATTAGAAACACAAATAGGAGGTGCCACTTTCATTTAATCTTTCCCGAGTTCCTCACAGACATATGATCATGTCTGTACTTAAATTATTCCTGGTGTCACAGGGGTTATACTGCAGCCTGAACTATTCCCGTTCATTCAGCTGATTGGATGTAGTAGCAGCAGCATTATGAGATATAGAGCTGTTACCCGACTCCATGAGTTGGGGCACATGGTTAAGCTGCAGTGTCCACAGTGCTGGATCCTACAGCTGTGGAGCAGAGGTTCAGTGCCTTGGGGTCTCGTGGTGATGGTACAAAGAAGCAGAGGTACTACAACACTGATTTGCTACCAAAAAAACCCAAAACAAAGAAAAACAAACACACACCCCTCTGGCACAGGCCGTTGAGGAGCATGCATTCTCCACGGGGAGGAACAGTGTTAGCACACTTAGTGCAGCAGAGGACACAGGTGGACACTGCACCTGTGCAAGAAGCCTGGGCTGTGAACAGGAGACAGGGCCAAAGGTGTCATCACCATACCTACAGCATGAGACTTGGCAGCCAGGAGGTGTTTGGTTCTGTGATGTTTTGGCATACTAAGGGGAAGGAAAAAACCATCACTGAAGAAACAGGGACAGAGGGTACTGATTCATGGGTCCCTCTCTACAGCCTAATTTGTTGTTTTGAAAAAGATCAGTGCTGTTGATCTCTGTCAAAATTATAGATGTGCTACTGTCTGTAGATCAGTTCAGTGCATTTACAATCCCAGGAGAAATCTTAATGCCAAATTTACTCATTTTCACATTGACACTGGCAACACTAGCTGCTCCTTTCCACTATCTGATTCTTCAGTTAAAGACATCAATGAAATTCTGCATGTGAAAAAGCAACACCACCAGAAATAGCCATTAGGTAAACAAATCAGGCCTCAGCCCAGCCCCCTCTTTGTCTCTGCTCTGCAAAGGAACCAGCAAATACAATACTCTCAGCTCAATATTTCTAGAGCAGCGCCCCAGATACAAATGCAAATCCATGTCACAGAGTGCAGTTTGCAGTCCTGGGACCAATACTTCATTAAGTCTAGGAAGGAAGTTGGAAACCTCACTAATCACTGGTTTAAAAATAAATGTATTATGTTCCTGAGCAAATTTATCCATTATGAGCATCATATCAGAACTCTCTGCTTTTTGCACTAAACCTATATAAAAGCTGAAGGAAAGTAGCCTCATGACAGCTCACGTTAGACTGCTGAGCAGAACAAGGAGGATCATGAATATGGGACAGCTTCTCCAAAGCTGCCATTTGTTGCAGAACTGGTTGGCAGCAAGAAACAAGGAAACTCTGGTACCCGTTGCTTCCAAAATTCTGTGCAGCCGCAGCCTAATTCGTATTTATTATAGTGATGCCTTGGTCAAGAAAAACCCCAAAACACAAAGAAAACCTACAATAGCAACATGCCACTTCCACTTCCAAAACCCCTGCTCAGGAACCTTCCTTTGGGCATTTACTCTCCTTCAAAGGTTCCTGCCTTCCCAAGTTGGGCTGGAGGGAAGATGCCTGACCAACATCTCCACCACATGGAAAATAATGAAGACTGCCCCTAAAACAGTCRGGAAACTAAGTGTAGCTGAACTCACATGACCCATTGCAAAGTCTGTTTACAGCCCAGCCTTGCCTTCAATTGAAGCTTCAATTCAATCATCTGTATAACACCATTTTTTCATGCGTATGTGGATGTGATTATTCTTTGGGTAGGTGACATCGAGGAAGTTTTCATAATGGCAGTTCTTCTGGCACAATGCAATCTTTGCTTAATGCTAGGAAATCTCTTGATTTTCCTCATATTTCACAGCTGCTGGAGGCTGTGGAGACTTTTTTCCACAAGGAAATKACCTTCTTCCTCTCACATGCTCTTACCTGTGTTTGCAGGCATGGCCTACAAATAACATCTTGGCACTAAACTAAGGTGGGGTGAAACAGAGGACACATTCACCATAAGCGCTCCTTCTGCAGCTTGATTTTGCGGCTTCAAGATAGTATTTTTTCACCCTAGAGTACTCAATTTCAGAGCAAACAAACAAGATGGAGCTTCTTTGCTCTAGAAGCAGAGGTCTAGGATCTTCACTTAGAGAAAACATCAGCTTGTTTCAGGTTCCTCCTGGGACTTTGAATCCATGTCCCTCATAGCCCAGGCCTCTACCACTTCATAAGAAGCCAGGAGTTTTTGGTTATGTTCTCACTTGCAAGCAGCACACCTGAAACCACAGAGCTGTCTCAAGTACCACGAGTGGTTGCAGCAGCCCTGGTCTCTCAGTGCCTCAACGAGATCAGCGGGTGCAGAAGCAGCTCAGGGCACGACAGGCACCAGAGCACTCACAGAAGCACCTGAGCCAGAGCTGGGCACCTGGTAGAAGCAGAGTCTTTCAGAGATGTTAAAGTGGCTGTGAGCCTCCTTCTGATTAAAAATCCTTGAAGTTCAGGTCTAGGAGTGTGAAAGAGTGTGCTTACAATGAAACATCACCAACCTTAGAGTCTAGTAGGATGGCAAACAAATAAACACCAGGAGAGCTGTGTTGATGGGTTATATCCCAAATAATGCATGCTTGGGTGCAGTGGGACCATTTTCTATCTTGGCTAAAAGCAACTCTGTGTTCCAAAAAACACAATGACCCAAGTTTCATGTGTCAGTACGTGTCTCATTTTCAGATTTGTTTATAACATTCAAATTTCAGGGTTATATAACATGGGTTCCCCACTAGGGATCCAATGCACAGTACAGCCCAAATGCACTGTCTGTACGAATGACATTTTTAGTCATGAAATGATTAGCCAAATAGGAGACAGAGCCAAGTGAAGAGAATCAAACTTCAGATTACAGTGTATGAAATATAATTTATGTATAGAGAGGAAAACAGAGTATTTCACCTGCTATGAATTGAGTAGTTACATGACTAAAGCCAAACAGGTTCTTTAAGAAAATTGTGTCTTAAGGTGTGACAGCTGTAATTAATGCTAAAGTTGCCTAGTCTTCCTGATGGCTTCTCCCAAGCTTCTCTCTTGAGACACCTTTACTCCTCCCTTYATGCCTCATAGTTCTGCCTGTGGGCAGGCACCAGTATTTCTAACTCAGAAGAATAATATAAACTAAATATTTATATAAACTAATACATAGATGAGCATTGCCTTCCATAATGCTAATTGTTGCACAAGTTGGCACCTGTTCTCTGAAGAATAATGAAGAATTATTTCCTTTGACATTAGTAAAACCTGCCAGCCAAACATGAAGCATAAACTTTGCCCATAGTCACTATTACCCTGATAGATGTGCAGTTCAGCTAAACACTGCCTAAAATATTTTTAAAATAATGAGCATTACATCTATATTGCCTTTGATGAGAGGAATATCTGACTTTTGACACGCATCTAAGGCCTACAGTGACATCAATGACGGGACATGGTAATGGTATACACCACAGTAAACGGCACTAACATTGCAGAGCAAATTGTCTGTCGGGCCTTAAAACCATCACGCTTTCAGATCTGACCTCCTGGAAAAAAGAAATAAAAACACACAAAACCCCCCACACACCCTGCTGACCTGAGCACAGATCTAGTGTCTTTAGAGAGACACTAGACTTCTCTTAAGGTCAGAAGATCAAACCTAGCTTGAAGCAAAGAAAAAACTGCCAAGAAGTCTTGTGGTTAATCATTCTTTTTCACCTTAAACTCAGGCTGGAAATGTCTTGCTTCCATTTCTGGCCATTGGATCACATTAGCTGCTGGATCAGGACGGCTCCCCAGCCTGAAGCCTTTCCATGGCATTTCTCACTCTTTCACCGCAGAAAGCGTCCAGACTCCCAGTCACTTTGGTACTTCTTTTTGCACAACACCTTTTCAACAGCCTCCCGCGCTGCAGGCACCGGGACAGAAGCCTTTTCCCGCAATGGTCTCAGTGATGCTGTCGCTAACAGCAGTGTAATGGCTCCTTTGCCCTCTCCTCATCATTCCTCTCACATACTAGCAGGCAAAAGTTAAAYGCACATAAGAACTTCCAGAGTGAGCATCAGCCACGTGGGGGAGATTTGCTCACCTTCCCCCCCCCCCCACACACACACACTGCTTCACAGATAGAGCTTTGCAACCTGTAATACCAAAACCACAGGGCTACTATCTAAATATTGCCTTTGCTCTATTAAAAAACTGAGCACAGCCTCATAGTCTTATGCAGAGACTGTGTCATGATCCTCCAGGTCCTTTGTGGCTGCTCTTTTTCAAAGAAAAGTTCTCCTCCATCAACCATTATAGGATGGTTGGTTGTTTTTTTTTTGGTCCCTGTGAATACTGCCTAGCTCAAGTAAATGCTATTATTTTACCATACAGTTCACTTCACCCAATGTACATAACCTGCCCTCATCCATTATTTCACAGCCTGCAATTTGTATTCACCCCAACACCACAGCACGTAATAAAATGGACTCACAGCAGAGCAAGGAAATATCCCTGCAGGACCCCACTAAAAACCACTTTTATGAAATCACACCTCCTTACCTACCTCTTCTCTTTCAGACCTGTTAACTAAACCAGCTTTCTGACACATTTAGCACAGGCTGCCACGACTCTGCCGAGGGCTGGTCTTACCAGACTCGCCTCCGGCAGCAAGAGCTCAACTCACAGCCATGCAGGCAGGGCACCAAGACCTTCACCCCACYCAAAATTTGCAGCACTTAAAAAACCCTCCTGTGATTGGGGCCCCACAACCTCACCTGGTAGCTGGATACTCACACCCTTATTGCCAGAGGGCTTTTCTCAAGGTCTGACATGGGTTGTCCTTCCTGCAGCTTAAGCCCGTTGCTCCCTCTCCTCTCTCCTTCCCCTCTGGAGGAGGAGCAGTGCAGGTCACTTCACAGCACTCTTGGACATGCCCCTTTTCAGCCTTTCTGCACACAGGTGGAAGATGGACCATGCTTCTGCCGTTCCTCAGAGCCCATCTCATGGTGTTCCCTCTCCTCTGGGTTCGCTCCAGCTGGCACCATGCTCCGGGAAAGGGGAGCCAGAAGCCAAGCAAACCAGTCCAGCTGGGGCCATCATAGCAGAACGAGGTATAACATCAGACACCTTGCAGCCCATATTTGTGCTTGTGCCCCCTCACTCACCAGTCACTGGTTTTCGGTGACAGCAGAGGATTGCTAGTGCACTTTTAGCTGGTAAYGGGGGCGGGCTGGCAGCTGCTGCTCATCCTGCGCAAGCAAGGGCAGCTTTGCTGGAGGCATCACGCTACACTTACCTGCGCTTCTCCAGACCAYGTCTCCATCTCCTTAACGTGGCCCTGATAAATGGCCACTCTGCACCCCACCAACCCAACAGTCAACCGCTTGTGACTCTGCCTTTTGCACCCGTTTTATAGAAATGCATTAACACACCCTTTGCCTTGTTTTCTTAAACAAAGTCACGTGGCACAGTAATTGAGTTACCATGACGAGCTCCTGTGCGGTGAGCAGGGGGCTCTGAGCACCTGTGTGCCGCTAATTGAGCTGAGCTGAGCTGAGCTGAGCTGAGCTGGAAACAGAAGTGCTGCTGCCTTTCCTCTGCTCTGACACACTGTCTAGCCATACACTTACTGCTGCCCCTTCCATTTATTTTTTAAGGCACTTTTTACCTTTTATCAATGCAGGTTGTTCTTTTTTTCATATAGGCAGTGCAATTTATCCTGGAAATGCTCAAAAAGGGGCTGAGCTTGCGTTTAAAGTACCGCTTAAACTGAATGAATGTCACCTGCCGTGCATAACGTTGATTCTGTTATTATTTGTAAAGCTGAAGTTCCCATAACAAGCTCTCATGGAAATGGAAATGTTTTCAAGGTATCAGGTTTATTTTGTTTTCATGCTTGCTTTTTTTTTAAGGTTGTATCCAGTAGATAATGGGAACAACATGTGCGTAATGGGAAGGAGTATTTACTCGTAAAGAAGCCGTAAAAGCTCTTTTTTTCATTTGCTGAATATAAATATTTGCTTTCTGTTATTTGCTGATGTGTAAGTAGTGGTTTCAAGACCAAAGAGCACTGTCATAAATGGGCAAAAAAATATATGCTGGAATAGGACGTCTGGGCAAGGYGCTGAGCGCAGCTCTGAGCCCGGGAGAGCGTCGCTTGCGCCGAGCGGGGCCGCGGGAAGGGGCTGGGACGCGCTCGTCCCCGGGAGCTCATGTTGCTCCGGTTGCAAGGGCAGTGGTCCGTGGGTTAGCCTYACAGCAAGGATTATGATCCTGAAATAAAATCCACGGGCCGGAGACTTACATGGACCCTCATAAAATCCACGTTTGCCTCCCTATTTTGTGCCGGGAAAGTCTCCTCTGCCAAAAGCACTTTTATTGCTTTCAGGGTGCAGAAGGCTTAATTTTATGTTAAAGGATAATAAGGAAAATTTTAATTATTTTTACACTGAAAATTTCTAAAGACATACCTTAGAAATGTAAGTAGAGCCTGTTTAATAGAAGGAGAAAAAAAGGTGAAGACAGAAAGCGCCGTGGGTGTATCACAAAACGGGGAATTAAACACCATCTCCACTTTGTGGAAAAAACGAAATAAGAGACCCGTGCAGAGGAGCCGGTGCGCGCTGCCGAGCGTAGCGAGCGGGGTGCGTTACCGCCCGGCTTTACAACGCCTAAGAATATAGGCAGAAAAAACAGGGCGAAGGGGGGAATGAGAGGAGACGAGGGAACCGGCGAGCTTCCGCAGCTCGGCAGGTCATGCGGCGCCGCAGGAAGAGGGGTTTTATGCCGGAAATTAGGGGTTAGCGATACGTCTTGGCAACAGTCGTGCGACTCCAGCGCGGTGCTGTCTTTCTTGTGTCGCTGGCAATACTCAGGGCAAGACTAAYCGGCTCTTGGAGGAGAACACGGGAGAAATGCCGAACGCTACTGAAATACCTGGAAGCGGCAGGGAAGCCCACTAGACACCTACTGCAGATCGTTTTTATGCTGTATTATATATACTGCCTATACGGAAACACATTGATTTAAACAATTTATAAGTGTTTTTAAGCATTTACATTTAAGCATGCATTAAAAAAAATACTTATTTATTTCCTGGTAGTATGTACTTTAATTTTTATTTCTTTAGTCTTACACGTGGAAAGCATTTCTTCCATCGAATCATGTATACCTCCATCGGAGAATATGCATTTCAGATGAGTAAATACTTTTTCACAGCAATAATAGAAATGATGTTACCTGCCCAAGACTTGCTGCATATCCATGAGAAAATCAGCTGGCAAACCTGTGTATAAGCTCTAAGAAAACTTATATATGAAGTCAGAAAAGTTAGATTGAAACAATGAGTACAGCAGCGTGAAAGAAAAGAAAAGCTTTTTCAAAATATGACAGATTTATTTGGAGAAGCTAATTTGCTTTATTTCAGTAAAATGTGACTGACATCGAGCGAATTTTCTCCTGTCTTGTGCTTTTTTCTTATTTATGCAGTGGTCTAATAAATGCGAAGGTTTTGATCTATAAATCTCGATTAAGTTCCCCCCCACACACACATGATTRAATATTTTTATTTCTGTACCCAAAACAAAACTGAGAAACAAGGGGGAAACAGAGCGGCCGTCGATCTGCTTCCCGACCCGAAGCGCGGCGGCGCGGGAGGCGGACGCAGGACGCGGGAGCCCGAGGGGCCCAGCCGCAGCACCGCAGCACCGCAGCGCGCAGCACCGCAGCACCGCAGCCCGCAGCACCGCAGCACCGCAGCACCGCAGCGCGCAGCACCGCAGCACCGCAGCACCGCAGCACCGCAGCACCGCAGC
>NW_020447530.1:676891-754215 GCF_003343035.1 Apteryx rowi | reverse complement strand
CCCCCGCCCCGACGCGCGTCCCGAGCGCTTGTGCAAGCAGCGCCGGGCTGCGTCTCCTCCTTCCCCCGCGGCCGGGGGGCACCGGCGCCTCCCTCCCCGCAAACCCCCTCGCCCCGCGCTGCCCCAGCGAGGAGGGGTCGCTCCGGCCAGCACCTTCTTCAGAACCCGACCGAGGACTCTCCTTCTGCTACACCCGTAGACATTTCCCTTCCGTGCTGCCCCGAGGCTGTATAATTAGGTATTTTATTTGCACGGAGAGCACGAATTCATTATTCTTACTTACACGTCATTACGCAATCCATCCATTTCAACTGGATGACATAAGTAATTAGACGGCAACGTACTAGGCAGAAGAACAGCAGATACACAGCGTAATTCTGTCAAATTCTGGCATTCAGAGGAAAACGCTGGCTCTTTCACACAGAATCCAACTACTGCAGAAGATGTAATTAAGTAGAAACTGATACTAACCACGAACAAAACTAAGCACATGAAGATGTATAATAAAAGCAACTCATTACAAATTGTTATTACAGAGTAATTGTTTGAAGTCTTCTAAGTAACTCTCTATTTTCACTACCCCGTCTCCATAACTTYAATAATCTTGGTTTTGCATGCAGTGTATTTTGGGATACATTGGAGACTCCACTCTTACCATTTTCACACAACAGCCTCTTTGTTTTCCGAAATCTCTTAATTTGGATTAATTCTTCCTCAGATTGGGGCCACTGCCCCGTTTCCTTTCCGTGCCTCTGAAAAACAAAGGTTTTAAAGAGCAAACAGCTATGCTGCGAGAGGCCCGCTGCACTTCTAGATCGGGGGCAGGAAGAAAGAAACGTCTCGTTTTGCCTCAGCCTGCTTGGACCTGTCTCTTGGGTGATTTGTTTTTTCTGCCTTTTACGATGTCCATCGCTAGATGCTTTAAAATGCGTTGCTGGCTTCCGGTCGCGTCCTGAGCGACGATAACCCTGCGCCCGTTTTGAAATCTTCTGCTTGCTGCGGAGGTCCGGCAGGTATCGCGCTGTGTCCGCGGGGTGCCAAGCGTGCCGGTCAGTAACAGCAACAAATCGGCGATACRTTAAAACGTCTTGTAAACCAATTTGCAGCAGGTGAGCGATTGCTCTGCTTGAGCGACTTCAATTCTCATTCCTTATTCTTCATATCAGATACTTATTATAATACAGGTTATTAAACATCAAGGTTTGCCTTGTCTTGAGACAATTTAGCCTCTTTTAAAGGCTCGTAAATACTTTATTGCGCGTGGTTCTGAATAAATATTYGATTCTATATGATTTCTATGCAGAAAATCCCCGCGCTGGCTTCGGACCCGCCGGACCGCCTGTTCTGACTTGTTCTGACTCGTCCCGGAGACGATCTCGCAGCTTCCATGTCCCCAAGAGACCGCGCATCTGGAGGAGCGTCGGCAAAAGCCAGGCCAGCCCCGCGAGCCGAGGACGGGTTTCCGCTCCCGCTGCGGGTGCTCGGCACGTCTCTCTGCACCTGCTTCCTCCGCAGCCGTCTCCTGGGAGGGAGCGTGGAGCGTGGCGTCATCCTTTAGATCTTGTAACTAATTGCATAAAAATATATATATGGGGGGGGGGAGAGAAGAAGAGGCCACTGCTGTCCCCTGTGCAATGCCCTCCCCACAGCCCCTCTCGTGGCAGCACAACTCTGCCACGCAGAAGATCACGTCTCTGGAGGTTGCCCCGTCCAACCCCCTGCTCCATCAGGGTCAGCTAGAGCAGGTTGCCCAGGACTGTGTCCACTTAGGTTTTGAGTATCTCCAAGGATGGAGCTTCCACAGCCTCTCTGGGCAACCTGCTCCAGTGCTCCGTCCCTCTCGCAGTATAGACGCGTTTTCTTGTGTTCMGACACACGTTCACCCAGCTCAGCTGGTCCCTGCTCATCCTCCAGACTCACCGTGCAGACTTCGGCCTTGACGATTAGTCACAGCCAGCTACAAGACAGACTCATGACAGAAGGTCCTATGAGACCTTCAGACGTGCAGAAGAGGTTTCCACACACATGCACGTGCGCACATACACGTGTAAGTGTAGCTCAGCTCACTGCAGAAATCCATCAGTGCTCCATCATGCTGGTCCTTCATTCGGAGCAGAGATCATGCAGATTTGTTGGTACTATGGAGCGTTTCGCTACTATTTCCTCAAAAGCTTAGGCGAATGTTGACTCTAGTCAAGCACCCATGCTCAGTAAATACGGGTTCTGGGAAAGGGTGCATCACTTGGGCCTCAGGGTCAATAAAAACAGACATTTCTCYGGAGCACAGCTCACAAAGAAACATGAAAATAAAGACCCTGTAAGCATTATTACTCCTGTACCAGTAATAAGATTGCCATCATTCTGGACTGACTGGGTATTTCTTCCTAATGCTAATGCTCTAAAGGGKTTGCAGGCTCAGCTGGTAGCAAAGAAGCACAGATGTAGTATAAGTCATTTTTTCTCTACTGGAGGAGCTTCCAAAATCYTGTATCTTTTATTGTTTTCCAGTTTCTCCTTCAACATGTTGCACTGGGCTGAATCACAATGACGAAGACCGAATGTAGCACATTATTTAGAACCACGAAACAGCAAGTCTTCCCCTCAGTGATTAAGGATGAATCAAGGGACCCATTTTGCTTTTGAAATCATGATTTGAAAATGATTTCATACAACTCTGGATTTTCAGAGCTTTTTATTAATGACTGTGCTATTTGTAAGATATGGTCTTCAAAAAGAGACATATGCTAAATATTCCAGGAAACTGCCAGGACTTGTGTGTCACAGTTATTACATGTTTCTAGTGGAGAACCAAGGGACAAGAACCATCTCCAGTTTATTTAGTAAAAATCTAACTTCCTGAGACGACTGTTTGGGGCTGGATACAGGAGAGAGTTTTCRCCCTCGAGGGCAGCCCTGAGCTGGCCCCTTTGAGCAGASACMTCCCGAGGTCCCGTCCCACCTGAGCTGTCCTGTGATGCTCTGATTAAAAGAGTACRCCAGCTTAGGAAAGCACGATGAACATATTTAAAATATCCATTGTCATGTAGCTGTGTTCTGCACTTTGTTTTTCCAGACATGACAATTCTTCCTTTTTAGGGAAGAAAGGTCCATTTTTTAAGAAAATGATGAAGTCCATTTTATTATTATGTTTATGTTTGTCATCMCACTGCTAGAAGAAAGAATTTGATGGTCTGGCATGTTTTTCAATCTCATACAGCCTAGACAGACAACATGTGAATGATTTTAGAGCATGCTGTAAGAGATGTTTTTTCAGCCAGCCACTGAAGATGGTAAGTGGACTGAGAAAACTGCCTGGTAGAATTAATTTTAGAGTGYGCTCTCTATCTCTGCGGAAAGGCTGAGCTGCTTGTGCTGAACTCCAGTCCTGTGATTAAAAACAGCTAGTCAATCCTGAGAACGGGTATATTTTATTTCTTGCAAACCAAAAAAAAAAAAAAATCAAATAATAATGTGGCTGCAGGTGGCAGGAGGAGGGAGGAAGAGAATTTCAAGGGGACTAGACTCCTCATGAGATAAAGTTACACAAAAAGGTCAAGATTAAATCAATCCTGACCAAAAARCCATTAGGAAAGTGAACGTTTCTTCAGAGGAAGGAGGCGAATGCCAGATGAATTCTAATTTTTTAATACAAATGTTAGAGTCTCTCAAACAAGTGAAGCTAGGAATRAACAAATAGACATATTTCAGGAGGAAATATTCAGAGTTTACTATTGCATATGATGGACTTGCGTATGCAAAGACTCTGGGATACTATCAAGCCTGAGGGAAAAAAAACCCTCTGGAAAGAATAACRTTGATAAGCAGCCTATAGACTGAAATACAGCTAACTAAAAATGCATGATCAGGCAGGGGAAAAGACCATCATGAGCAAATGCCAGAGACCGGCCTTACTGTATGCTTAGACCCAGCCGAGCTGCTGGGTGCCCTCCCGGAGAGCTTAAGCTGCAGAGCTGCGCTGCTCTGGCCCGGACCGTGCTTGTACCGACGAGGACATCAGCGCTGTCATCACCGAGCCTCTCCGCGAGGTCCTTGCCACCTGCTGCACAGCTGCACAGCTCTAACCCAAAACGGGTCTTGTGAAAAGACCCTGTTTTGCTTTCTTCCCAATGAGAGAAAATCAAAGCGGAAAGGAGGGAAAGAAACTTGGCTAGCGCTGGCCGGAGCCGTCACGTTTCATTCTTATCTAAAGATCTGTAGCCATAAAAACGTTAATGCACTCCTAGGCTCCTTCTGCATTTTCACTGCTGCCTTCAGCATTAGCCAAACGTTTGGGGAGTAGTTTTGTTCCAGGTCCGGCCTCACTATTATTCARAGAGTTACGCCCTCCCCTTCGCAAGGACTGCAATAACAAGAGCAGACGATAAGAAACCCTTCTTCTGGTAATGATTTAAATGGGAGCGTGCGGGATACCGGTCCTCTCCGCATCGTAATCCACCAATTGCTCTAATGCATGGAGCGCTTGCAAGCGCCCGGCACCTGTTCCTCAAGGCGGATCGAAAACATGAAGGAAAAACACCTTTTTCCCCTCATAGTGTTTTTCTCAAGAATGATCAACATTTGGTAATTTCCCTGAATGAAGAAAAGTGCAACTCAGCCACTCCCTCAYCCCTCTCTGCAGAGAGAAAGGTCCTTACATATTAATTGGGTAGTTTTGGTCTGTCTCAGTGGAAGAAATTACGGGTGAGAAATGGATTCAGTTTAAGGAGAGGGCAGGGCTCCGTTAACTGGTGACCAGCTTGGTCCTGGGAAAGCTTGAGAGGTCTTGCTGGCATCCCCGTAATCATCTCCAGAAGAACTCATCACCGCGGCTGCGATTTTACATGGGGCTTTTACATCTGCGTGTGATGCTTGTATGATAGACTGCTCTCATCGGTAATGCACTGCGTCGGAGCTAGCTTTCTAGACGGGCTGGGGCAGGGGATGTCCTTGGCATCGCTGAAAGCCGTAAGAATGAGAGGAAAGAGCCTCTCACCGATCTGGATCTCAAGAGCYTTTCCCCTCAGCCCCAAGAAGGGTCTCCCACCCCAGCCTTGCAGTGCCGGAGAGGTTTCCCTCTTAGACCTCACCTTCCCCAAAAGCGAGCGGTGGGGTCGGAGAAAAGCATCCTCTGGGGCAGGACTACCCTGCAGTTTGCTCTTCTCCCACCCATCTGTCGTCTTCTGCCTTACTTGTGCAAGCTGTAGAGGGTGGAAATAYGCATTGGAAGGTCCGATCGTTTCCTTGCTCCAGCTGCACCCCACTGACACCACGGAGTCCCTGGAAGCAGATTTCTAGACTTTGGCACATAGTAGTTCTGAAAGTAAAAGCAACAAAAACAAAGACAGTAAGTTAATAAGAATAATAATTATTATTTTTAAAGGTTCAGTGACTTCTGCATGAATATTTATTTTTCCATGTTTATCTCCAAACTGATCGTTAGAATTGAACAATTGCCTGTGGTGCTAGGCAGGTAGAAACTGCTGTGAGGTTTTCCTCCCTGGAAAAGCTAGCTAGTCCTTTCCAGGAAACATCTTCACTGCGTCCCTTTTATTTCCCGGATTTTAAAATGCAGAAGTAAAACGCGTGCCTTTCAGCTCTCTTCCTTTGTAGCTGGAGTCGGGAGCAGCACTCCATTTCCCCCGCAGGGAATCCCCTAAACATGTCACAACACTCATCAGACTCCTGTGCAATTTTACCCAAATGCTTTTCTGCCGGTCCCCGTGCTCCCAGCAGTCTGGAGGGGAGTAACGCCTGCAGCGCTCCCTCCTGCGGTACGGTGAGCGTTGCCTTCCCACTGCCCCTCCAGCCAGCGCCGGCAGCTCACTGTCCATATGGAGAGAGGAAAAGAACATAAAAGTTTCTTATGCCATGACGTTTCTGGAAAATATGTCAGAGTTATTTCTATACAAACATTTTCTTGAAAATCAGTCTTTAGCTTTGTCTMAACCTTGCTGCTGCACAGACAGTTTCTCTAGCCCTAAAAAACTTAAATGAACTGTGTGTTATCTCTTGGGAAGCACCTCACTGACCATCCTGTTTGCTTAAGCTAAGCATGCGTCCAGATACAAGCACGCCGGAGAGAAGCTGTTCTCAACAAAACCAAGCGCTGGTTCTACCCTGTGACCGGCTGTCCATCTCGCGTGCTCTTGGCAAAGACGCATCTTGAATTACAGAGAGCGAACGTGATAACAAGTCTGCAAAATGACAGTGTTTAAAACAGTATTTAACAAACAGCATCGTCGGTAACCGCCTTCTGTTCTCTGAGGCAGAAGAAAACTCGGGTGATGTCCACTAAGGCAGGAGAYGCAATTTAAAACGTATTTTATGTACCCGGCACCACGGAAACATCACATCAACAGCTGGAGAAGAGAAGCAGCGCGGTGCACAGGGAAAACGTCCCCGCGACGCAGCGCCGTGAACCTCAGCCCCGGCTTGGACCGAGCGTCTCTAATCACGAGGGGACGCTTCATCCTCCTTGCCTTTCCATATTCCTGCCCTTCGGCCGAAGCTGCCGGAGAAGCTCCCGCTTTGGAGCTCCACCTTCCCTGCGCGGATGGGGCAGGGATGGAGACGGTGGGAACAGGCTTGGTAAAAGGCCCTCGGTGGAAATTTTGATCCTCTCCTACTCCAAGGACTGGTTTAGCCCCGCTGCTCTGCAACTGTCTCCTGAAGCCGAGCTCASCCCCAGCTGCTGAACGGCATCCGTGAAATGCTTTTTCGGGGTTTTGCGGGTTTGCCGTTGCTCTCATGCTCCTTTCTCAAGACGTCAAAGCACTCTTTGTAGCTGCCATTTAGCAGGATTTGACTGGAAAAAAACATCAAAAGGGTTGAATTCAAGGACTGAATACTGACATGCCCAAACCTTGCATAAAGCGGAGCAAACTAAGCGCRTTCCCAGCTCTGTGTCTCTGAAAAYGCCGCGTTCCCCTGCGGCCGCTCGGGCTGACAGCAGCTGCGGACTCGCTGCAGCCCCGGCGAGGACGCACGAGAGCAGGACCGGCGGCACTTGGGACTCGCAAGTCGGGTCCACGTGAGCGCAAGGTGCCGGGGCCGCGCTGGTCACAGCTGCGCCGCGACGCCGGCCCCCCACCCCGTCGCAAAATCCCCCCCCGGCACGGCGAGAAAAACCGAGCTGCCCGCGTCCTGCCGGCAYGTGCCGGTGCCCGGAGCAAGGAGCAGCGCTGTGGGGATGGAGGCGATGGAGAGACGGCCCGCGGCAGTCCCCAGCTAGACCAGCTCTCCCGCCCCGCAGCTGCACCTCGGAGCCCTGAAATCCGCATCTGCCGGCTCCTCCCTGCTGATTTTCTGGAGTCCCTGACATCAGCAGACATAAGGAACTAGGAAAATAGGTCGCTCAGTTGCTTCAGGTACTCGCATTTGAAAACATATGAAATAGATTAAAGGAGAGAAAGAAAGGGGAAGGGGGGAAATTAGACCTGTATGATGAGGCACTATGAGCATCTTATCAACTGATAACTTTCTCTATTATTTCTCTATTATTTGATGTCTGGCAAAGCTTTTCTATCGCAACGATATTTGCAGCACAGATGCGCCCTTGTCCACGTGAATTTTGCGCACAAAGCCAACCAGCCAAACAAAATCAGAAGAGAGCTATAGCAAGGCAGAGGTGGCCAACGTATCTCAGGGATCCCAGTGAAACTTGGGGACTTCTTCCTCCCCACGGTGCCGTGGCTTGGCCGTGTGCATCGCCCCCGGCGTGCAGGCACCGTTCGCTCTCGGGACAGGACCACGGGTCCGCGCAGCATCCGACTGCCCTGCTTTCAGCTGCAGCTTTTAGCATTTACCCCTATCAGAAAGCAATTTTTATTGCAGTTTGGTAATTCTGCATATAGATATATTACCTTCAATAGAAATTATATTTAGAAGGTGACACCCTTCAGTGATTAGCACTGGTGATATCCCTCACCAGAGCAGAAAGCAGAAAATACAACGGTAAGTGCCTTGGATGAGAGAATCCTGATAAATTTAAATCCTTGCAATCTGGTGTAACGTTCGCACTGTGCTCCCGCACCTGCACCCACCCCGTTTTGCTGCTCCTACCTGATTCTTACGCTGCGCATTAATCGTTCAGGCACCTGTTTGAGACACGGCGCTTGCACCCGACAAGTTGGCGGGAYCCAAAATCCTGGACTGCAGCCCAGGCGCTTTCTCTCGGACTAGGTTTGATGGCTAAGGCGTTCGGCATCTGCCGGTTCTTGTAAACAGCCGGGGGAATCGCTGGCGGAGGTAAACAGCCGAGCCGCCCGACTTTTCAGCGTGTCGGCGTGAAACAGGCATTTCTTGACCGTACAAAAGAGAAAAAGAAAAACCGAATTAACAAAATATTGGCAGACTGCCTCCAAAGCCAGGCTGAACCCTAGATTATCACGCTTGCACAGACTTGGAGAGACGAAATAGAGCTGTACAAGGAACAGAATAGTTTATATGTCTTATCTCATCTGCTATTGCCACATTTCTGCCTCAAATTTCCCCCAAAGAGCAGATATTCAGCCTCCTTTTCTAAGGAGAAACTTCAGATTTTTTTCTGCTAGGGAATTATAAAAGATGGACACCCTGTGTGTATAGAAATAATATAAAAATAACATTAGTACATCATCATAACTGTATTTCCTTTTCAACCATATCCTAAAAAGGAGGCAGCGGGAGTCGGGGCTCCCCATGCAACGCTCTGTACAAGAACAGGAGCGCGCATCCAACTGCAACAACTTATATCGGACGCGTTTTAGTTAGAAGTACAGACCATGAGATATATTCTTAACTTTCAAACGTTCTCTGCTACACACTCTTTTTTAAAATCAATAAATTTGGTGTGTATTTATTTGCATATTTCCACGCCAAATGCATGATATATGTTATTTTTACTCTAAATATCTAGTTTTTAATGAAGGTAATGAGCAAGGATATGCAATTCCACATAAACACACATATAATTCAAATGCACTATACCACTATAACACACACTGTAATGAAAACGAGCTGTACCGATGGCCTGCGAAAAGCAGWGATCTATTTCCTTCAACTTTCATGAGACAAAATTAATTTCCTCTCTGAGAGATAATTGACTCAGCTGCCCATAAATAGACTTTCTATGGACTTCCCAGAAACTGCTGAGTTGAATCTTCTCCACGCTGCTCTCAAGTCTGGAAAGTCCAGTTCCATGCGAACACGCACTCCTAACTCCAAGTCCTAAGCAAGACGCTACTGCAGTTATTTATATTCTCGTGTGCGAACGACAGCCGACCTTTCTTCCAAACCTGCGCCCCAAAACGCCCTGCTGCAACTGTGCAATAACTTCTAAGTGCTGAGATCTGGATAAAGCATTCTGCAAAAACAGGATTGACACAGCAAGATACATAGCGAAGCTGGAAAAAAACGTCCTGTATCAGAGATGTGGCTGGGGAAAGCTTCGCCCCAAGGTAGGAAACGTCAGCGGGAACCGGAGGGAGACGTAAGGTGCTTGGAGCGGGGGGATCAGCCTCCCCTGCCCCAAAGCAGAACAGCGCGCACCTTCCCGGATTTGCAAAGCTCCTCATAGCTCCTTGCAGGAATGAACATGCCAAGAGAAGCAGAGCTCACCGGCAGGACAAAACTCCTTCTTTATAGGCTGCTCCGTTCACTGCGCGTGTGCAAAAAGGGAATTAATTGCCTTTTGCACCGAGAGGGAATCCCCCCCCGTGCAAAGTGAYGCTGCCTAAACGCAAAATGCTGCTGGGGATCCTGCCCCTGCTGTGCTGGGATCCGGCGTTGAACCGTGCCTCCGTTTGCCACGTCTCCTTTTTTTGCGAGCGGCGCCCAAGCGCAGATCCCAGCGTGCAATCTCCATCAAAAATTGCAGGCGGGGATGACGGCAGGAGAATCGCTGCGGAGCTCATGGAAGAGCTGGAAGGGGGCAGGTGCCGCAGTGCCGCTCTCAGGGGCCCGGTGGGCTCGGAGCCGGGCACAGGCTGCCTGCATGCCGGCATGTCCGTGAGTCACGGCACGGCACCTGGCCCCACTCTCCTTTCCTCTCCTCTCCTCTCCTCTCCTCTCCTTTCCTTTCCTTTCCTTTCCTTTCCTTTCCTTTCCTTTCCTTTCCTTTCCTTTCCTTTCCTTTCCTTTCCTTTCCTTTCCTTTCCTTTCCTTCTTTTTCCTTTCCTCTCCTCTCCTCTCCTCTCCTCTCTCCTTCACTATGCTCATCAATTCAGCAGGGAGGCATTTATTATAAGCAGAACCAAGCTCTCATTTCCCACTTAAAACAGCCGGAACAGCGGGATGCCACCGGGGCCTGGTGTCCGTGCTGCCGTTCAGCTCCCCCAGGGCACCGTCCGGGACTGTCCCCGACTGTGCCACGAGTTGCTTTGCTTCCTGAAGCTATCGGGAGAACTATCTACCGCTGGAAATGGAAAAGCATAAAAAGCGACAGAATTAATGGAGCTCGTTAAACCCAGGAATTTAACAACTGTGTCTCTGTCTCAGCTGAGAGTTCCCTTGAGGATGGAGCCAGCCCCCCCGGACAGCTGTGGGAGCTGGCACGGCTGCACGGAGCACGGAGAGCCCACGGCTGCCCGCGTGCAGCAGGGAAAGGTGCAAGGACTGTGCTGCTGCCTTCTCGGGGAAGCAAGGACAGCGCGGGCTGCTAGCTCCTGCTGAGACCACCGGCACCCCGCTACTCCGTCGGGAGTGAAGGCACACGGGATTCAGGGCTCCGTGCCTCGATAACAGGGAAGAGCGGGGAGGCGCTCCACTGAATTCAAACTAGATGTTTACTGAATGCCCAGTTTCCTCTGAATTCACAAAAGAGGTACTGTGAAGCTGTGCACCGTCAGCTGTTTCTATTTTATTATTTATTATTCATCACCTCTCCAGGGGACTGAAGATGCTAAATGTGTCAGGCCAGCACTTTGTAGGACACAGGAAGCATTTTGTCATTGAAGATATTCTAACTCACCTTCCCTTGAAGGTGATCCCATTCAGGGGGAAAAATCCAACAGAACAGAGGACCTGCAACCGGGATTATCTCAAGTAACATTGGACACAGCTCTACAAACACATTCTCTGCAAAAGTGAGTTCCCTTCCCGATTTACTTCCATCGAAAGAACAAACCCGGCAAGACCTCGTGCCTTTAAACTTTATATTAAAAGCCCCTTGTATTGCACTATTCYCTTTCCCCATTCCATACAATTCCCTTGAGCTCCACGTCTCAGAACAGTGTGCCTGGCATTTCCGACAACGGCAGGCTGATCGCAGGCAGCAGTGCTGCGCTGTCTCATTGCAAACACGACGGGGTCTCCAGGCAGCGCTGGCTCCCCCAYGCTCGCTTGCATCCTGCTTGCGGGATGATCCTTTGCCATCCAAGCGCTCTCAGGCTGCAGAGCAAATCCTGAACCCGTTTCGTTGCCTGGCTGGCAGAATTCAGGTCCTTGCCTCCCCGCCTAGATACCTCTGCAGCGTCCAGCCCAAGGGACTGTGTTTTGGCTTGGGTAGGTGATTGCTCAGTTCACTGTCTCATGCCAGAGCAATGGGAAACAGGAACCGCTCTTGAAAAACGTCCTCAGAGGCGATATGCAGAACTGGGCGACAGTATACCTGATGTTTGTACCACCAGTGCTACCAGAAACGGTAACTGATGGCAGCATTAATAAACACTTGGATAAATATTACAGCTTGGTAGCAGGCAACGTGCCTCCTGGAGAGAAAAGTCTGGTTTCACAAATCTACTAAAGTGCTTTGAAGAAACCAAAAACTAAATGTGATCTACTCTATGCCATGATGTTGGATTTTCAAAATTCATTCAGTGAGGCCCCACACGAAAGGTTTTGTGGCTCCCAGGCAAAACTCCAGCTAAAATGGGATATGCTCTCTGGATAAGCAGAGAAGAAGCAGTGAGTGTCAGAAGTGATGCGTGGCACTGGTAAGACCAGAACTGTGCCCAAGCCTTACATCTCACTACATAAATGAAACTGAAAAATTGGGAAGCTACAGAAAAGAGCCACAAAAAATGATTCGCAGCTGAATGAAATGCCTGACAGAAAAGGCTTAAAGAGCTCAATATAGCGAAAGAATTGGAAAAAGACCATGCTACGACTTGATTGCCACGGCATGCCATCACAGGGAGAAAAATCCTGTTTAGCGACCAGATCCTTAATCTAGCTGGGAAAGGCATAACAAGAAGCCACATCTGGAAGCTCAGACATGGAGCAAGCTCTACCGCTGCACGGACGATTAATCAATGGGAAACCTTCTCTTCTCTTGACAGCCTCAACTCAAGATTTGATGCCTTTCTGAAAGATCTATAATATAAAAGCACAAGTTATTGTGTTCAGAGCAGGAATAGCTGGATGCAATTCCCTGGCTTGCATCACAGGAGAGGCCAAACTAAATGATCTAAYGGCCCTTCAGACAGTGTAACGTATTGATCTTTCATACCTTCCCTTTACCTTTTGCCAGTTTCTTCGTTCAGAAGGACATTTGCTACCTCACTTGATATCTTCACCTCCTACAGACCTCTGCCTTTCACCACTTCCTTAATTAATTTTATACAGCAGGATCAAAAACTTTCCGTGTTAGTGGTGTCTGCTAGAAATCTGGGACGTACTGCTGATTTGTTCCTTACGCTCTGAGCTGCACGTAGAGAATGTCTTTTCAGGGGTGTGTGTATATGCAAAAAAGAGGATTCTTCCATTTCAAAGAACATCCTCCTGCGCCACCAATCTCCAGCTCTCTGCCGCACCAGTAAGCAGAATAAAAACTGAAACTTCTAAACTATCCTCTCAACAAAAGGTACGTGAGAATTACAAAGTATTTGAAAATCACTTTTAGAAGACTTTAAAAGGAGTTAATATTTTCTAATCCAGTAAATCAGCTGTTATGGGGGACCATTTTCCTGCCACCGTTTTCCCCAGAGAGACACCAAGAGCTGGGCAGAACATGGAGTGATGGTTTCTGCAGTGAGCTGTATTTCTAAATATAGGTGTTTGTAAATATACAAAAATAACTGAAGAGAATCACCGCACTAAGAGGTATCGCCAATCTGTTGCTGTAACACCTTACCTCATTCCTACTGAGTCAGCAAGATGCAATTTCGGTGATCAGCTCCTCTTTGCTGCTCGCTGCCTCCGTCTGCTCCGCGACGTGCGAAAGGTACCTGAAACACAGACGACGGCAGCACAAGTTGCTATAACTTTATTGAACCTCAGTTTGGGTTGTTTGCAGCGTAACCTGGGTCAAAACCTGGATTTTTTCTCCCCCCCCCCGTCTCCCACCCCTCTTAAAAAAAAAATAAAAATGTTGCTCTGTTTTCTTCTTTCATTTTTTTGATTGATATGTTGGCTGACTCTTTTATTCCATTTCTGCATTTTGTATTCATTTTCCAAAACCTGATGATTTCTGGGTTTTTAGAAAATTGTAACTACCTTTCAGAATGTCTTCCTTTTTAAGGGATTTAACAACTATTTTCTATATGAATGAAAGACAGAAAGTAATGTGAGTGACAGATGTAGTAGTTTTAAGTTGTTTTTTTTCTTTTTCTCTACCTTAGTGGCATAACAAAAATTCATAGTTAGATACAGAAAGCACCGAAATCAGACTCAGCTCGACTTGCTGCTGCAAAATAGCGTTTTCTTGACGACTAGGGTAAGAGGGACCGCGGGTGTAAAAGGTCCGTCYGGAAGCTAGCGCGTCGTCGCCAGCCGGGACCCCGAGGAGGAGCCACCAGGCAGCACCCTCGTCCCCACGTGGCCGCGGGGCCCCGGCCGGCCGCTCCGGCGCACGCGCCTCCGGGGCTGGGGAGGACGCCGAACGCGTGAAACCCGCTTGCCTGAAGATTTCCTAAATGAGTATCGACTTTTCACGGCACTTCCCCGCGCTTGGAGCTGGACGGCCGTAGCCGAAGGGACGTGAAGCTGCTGCAGCCCGCAGCGGCGCAGGCAGGAACCTGCCTTTTTAGGAGCCGCGGAAACCAAACCTGGCTGAAACCAGGCCCTTTGGCACCGCGTGTCGGGGCAGCGGCGGCGGAGTGCCGTAGGACAGTGAAGATATTCCAAAGAAACGTTACTTCTGCCCTATACCCTCCCACACTTCTTACCGCTTTTTCCATTCTCCTGAGTTCGCCGACAGCTGCAGGACCTGGGTGAGCGCGTCGGGGCAGGCTGGGGAGAGGCACCGGTCTCGCCGTGCGGAGGGTACCGCCGCTCTCCGATACCTGAGGGTGCTTTCAAGAGATCTCTGTGACAATATACCCTTCCCCACCTCGTACAGACTTCCCCAGCAGCAACACGTGGTCGCTGATAGACCTCTTTCTCACATTAATCTGTCCGGTTCCTCCGTGATGGAGATAGGCACTCTGGCACCTACAGCAGCCCACGGCAGTGATTTCCTCAACCCACCTAGGCGCTATGTGGAAAACATCTTACCCAAGATTTCTTTTAAAACCGAAGCCAGGTAGTTTCCTTGGGTGCCCCCGTGTTCCAGCTGTGAGAAATGCTCCATAATTGCTCCCCGTTCTCCTTGTCCACCTCGCCCCAGGATCATCGGTGGCCATCCGCACCCGGGCAGGCAGCACCAGCGGAGGTCTGCAGCCCCGCGGTCCCCGGCTCGCAAACACGCACGCATGCACCGCCAAGACACGTGTGCGCACAAACACGCGTACGACGCTCTCGGCCAGTCTCCTGCACGCTCCTCCTCGCCTGTGAGGTCTCCCCGGTCCCCTTCTCTCCGAAGCGATTACCTCACTGAACCRCACAATGATGTTTTCTGTTAAAAGAATAATTGCACTGCAAAAAAGGGGCATCGGCTGACAAGCTGTGTGATGCACAAATACACGACTGAGCAAAGGTTTTCGCCCCAGCTGCTGAGGAGACGACTGGACCCTTGACTGCGGCGCTGTTGMAAGAGTTTCGCTCTATGGGAAGCGAATTTGAAAGAACCAGTGCCTCCAAGGTGAAGTGCAAAGCAATAATAAAAGCAATCTGTTGGTGCCATGTACTGCTCTGATATGCAGTGCACAGATGAATTCAGAGATTTAAGAGAAAGAAGAAAAGTGAAGCAAATAAAACCAAATGAAAAAACATGCTTGCCTTCTGAGGCTTTGAAGCTTTAGGAAGTGCTTTTAGAGAAGCAGTCTCATTGGTCACATTCCCTCAGAAGTCCAACATCAGTTGTACTTTTAAATGTGAATACAACTGCAGAGCTTCGAGGGAAGAAAGAAATATGACCGTGACCTGATTTGTTTTCCACTGTAGGTGGTGAGAAATCCTGGTGGAAAGGGACATCAGAGAAGTCTACAATTCTTCGGTTGACCTTGGTCTATTCCTGGAAAGGAACAGACTTTCCCTCCTTCCAAAAGGGTATTTCCTTTTGACAGAAGAATGGTAGACGTCAAGACACATTAAATCATAGCATTGCCATGAGATAAATATAGATGTGGTGGGAGGGCACTCATTTTCTTCATCACTGTTCACCATTTTCTGTTGGTGAGGAGCAGCAGAAGGCTTCTGCAGAAGCAGGTACATTGCACATGCGCCTGCTATCGGCAGCGACAGCATTGCTGCTTTAGCCAAATTGCCGTGTTCCTACAGATTTCTTTTTGCAAGTGCCATTTGGCATGGTGGGATCACCACATCAAAAAGAAGGGGAAGAGGTATTGCCTGCAACAGCAGTGGCTGAAAATTATAYATAAATATACATGTAAATGAGAAATAATAATATCGGAAATCACATGTCAGAAATAAATTATAATAGTGACAAAACGCAGTGAAGGAAAGCGCTGGATTGCCCGTCTCTTGGTGTCTCTGGAYATTCTCAGATCAGGACGGACGACTTTCTAGAAAATCCGCTTTAGCCAAACATAAATTAGGAGCAGAGCAGCAGGAAGAGGCTCGCTGGCTGCTGTCACAAGGGTGGTTAGAGCAGGCTTGGTAAGGTCCGCGTCTGTATTTAAACATCGCGAAGCTCTGAAGCCATCCACGGGCGAACGGTGCAGGCTCGCCACAGCAGGCCCTTCAGTCGCCCTGCCTTTCGGTACCGTTCTGACTGAACCTGCTCAGTAGGTGCACAAGCAGCRTGCATGTTTTGAGACAGACACCGTCAGTTTAATATTTTTTAAGTTTAGCATTGCATTGGATTATATTGCTGTGTCTGGTTTGTCTTGTCTGGGGACCGAATTTTCAACCTTTCTGCATGCTGAGCAGCATTTATTTTGCAGGGACCTCAGAATCCGCAAATGGAGAGCAACTGGGGTACCTGTTCAATATAACTTTTCAGGAGAGTAAGACAGAGACTGTCGTTACCTGAGACTGCTGTTTCATGTAGTATAAGAAGTTTCCACCATCAGGCACCAGACAGACTGCCAGCCTTGGCGTGAGGTTAACTAAAAGGGTAAGAAAATGAGAAAGTGTCAGACGCTGCAGGCAACGGGAAGGGAAAAGCGGTTGGGGAACCCTGACGTGGGGCTGAGTTAATAAGGTGGAAGAAACTACAGGGCACTAAAGAAAGTGAAGGGGGGAGGATGAGGGTGTTGGATCGTTAATGTCTTTGAGAAAGGCTGAAACTACCAAATAAGGGTGCAAAATTAGAACAGCTAGGGCCACCGGTGAAGGTGTAAAATGGGGGTGGGAGCGGAGGCCGCAGGTCAGCAGCAATCCGTCCCCGCACCCGGCAGCGCTCCTGAAAGCCGAGCTGCGGGACAGCCCCGCGGAGCCGCAGCTCCCGGCACGCGGCTTACCGAGCACGGCGGCATGAAAAATCACGCAGAGCTCAAGGGATATTACGAGAACTTTTCTGTTGTTCACAGGCTTCTCGGTATTAATGGATTTTCCTGTTTCCCTGCTGAAAAAGAGTATTCTGGCGTCAGTATCCACGCTCCCAACAACGCCGCCTTGTCCATTACTGCACAAGTCCTCGCTGATGGGTATTAGTCGTATCTCTGCTGTAATTCACTCTGAACCTAACTGTGGTGTACCGAAATACTACTAGTTTTAGCAACTGCCACTAGCAAGCATTATCCCATATAAACTGATATTCTTGATGAGATTCAGTTCATTTTCCTAGCAAACTGGGAAGCTTTAAGGTAGCCATATATCATTAGAGTGTCTGCTTCAGGGAAATTAGCACTAATGAATTTGGGGGAAAATAGCAGGCAATCTCAAATCACTGTAAATACATCTCATATTCTCCACTTAATCAACAGCTAAATCCCGCAGCTTTTATCAATGGTATATAAACAGTCAGCTTGTTCTTCAGCAGACTGTTCATGCCACGTTTGGTGGCGTTCTTCCTTTTTAGCTTCACCCTACAACAGACTGCAGGCGGAAAATTCTGAAAGGCAGGAAAGAAAAAAGAAAGAAAGAAAAGTAGTTTGATCATTTCTAAGCCCAGGTGAAAGAGTTATCAAAGCCAGAGAGCTGGACAGGTGGCTTAGCCGGTGATAAAATAATTTAGACTTGAACTTTCTTTTCCGCAGCCAGTATAACCGAGGCGACAGTGCTGCACGCTGCAATACTCACAGCAGCCTCTGCAGTGCRCAACCCGGCGGGTTTCTCCTCGTGGTCACGACGGACGCGCGCGTGTCCGTCTCCAGCGTGCGAAGAGGGCACGTATCCCACGCACCCGCACACGCTGGCTGCTGGGGCGGCACAGGAGGCACGCTGCCTTCACCTCGAGGAGGCTGCGTATGATCCATGCCAAAGGCTGTTTTTACCCAAAACGTGCAAAATGACATCGAAATCTAGAACTAGACAACCGCCCAASGAGACCTATGCGCACGTGCTCTGCAGAGCGGCCTGCACCAGCTACCCCAGAGCGAACGGTGGGTAACCATAGCAATAGGCAAATATGGAATAAAATGGCTTAAACGCTGCCTGTCACTGTGTGCTATGCTGTATTTGTCATTAATGAACCTAGCGACTGTGTTGCCTCTTACCTCTTTTGTTTAGGTGTCTCTGAAATCCCTTGTGGTCCTCTCTGTTTTTTTCTCAATAAGCAGCTTTGTTAGGTTTTCCAAATGTGCTGCTTCCTCTTTTCTTCCCCATGTCCTTATAGTCCTCCTCACTGCGTGCATAGCGCTCGCTTCATTAACAGATATCAAATGCCTGGAGACCTGGTCAACAGCCTCAAGCTACTTTCTGCCAAGGAAAAAAAATGCCATTTAATCCTACTCTTTGATACCGTTTGACTCATAGCCAGAATTTACTTTTCACCCAAAACACTTTTCTTTAGCAGTTTTGTGGAGGACCCAGACAAAGACTTCATGTGAATTATATCAACCAGTGACATGTTCCATTTTCTACCACTTCACTGAAACATTCAAAAATTTCTCAGCTGACTGATTGCAAGTCATTTACTTTGCAGGAGTCTTTTGTGGGTTTCCACTTTTCTATAAGTAATATAAGTTGTTTATTAATTCTATTGCTAGCTCTCATTTAGGGCAATTTGGAGYGCACCAAAGTAAAATTTTAATGCCCCATCATTCTCTGCATTCCCAAGACTCCTCTCCCGTCCCACCAGCGGCGGCTCCTCGGCACGGACAAACCCGTAGCACATCATTCGTTGAAAATGTTTCATTACAATTTCTACTAGGTTTAGTTCCAAGTAGCAGTGGGGCAGAGAGTCAGAAGTGTTAGCAATATAATCTGGACTGACTAAACGAGGAACTGTGAGCCTGGGAGAAAGAGTCTCTTAATCTCATGGCAATTAATTGCCATAAAGCGTCGTTCTGTTATTAAATATTCAGGGAGGAGAAAGCAAACGAACAAAAATCCTGAGTACTTGACATGCAAAGTACTAAGTGAAGCTTTATTTTAGTGGCTTATTTTAGTACCTTACCTTTTTGGTGGTAGAAGTGCTTTAAATGGCGCAGGAGCGCACCTAGGAACGGAAGAAACGCCCTCCTGGCAGGCTCTGAAAATGGCACACACCGGACAAATCGAGCGCACCCTATTTCCAGTTTGGGGAGAGAAAATAAAGAACCGATCCTTAGTCACCCCTCCACGGCACTACTGCTTTTCCAGACCTCCCGCCTATCCACCTTCGGTGCGGTCCTCTCCGGGCCCGGAGGGCTGCCCGCCYGGCAGGAGAGCTGTCCCGAGCCTTGGCCACGACATCCCACTTTCCTGCACCTTCCCGTGCTACTGCGTCTCCTTGCAGTCGGCGGGACCACAAGATGCGACTGCACTGGACTCACAGAGTGCCAAAATGATCCATCTCTTTTTTAACTGCCGCACTAACRCTGTAGCTTGCTCCCGAATCCCCCACCACATACGTAAATGTAGGCTGGTTTTCACTGCAAACGCCTGACTACGTTTTTCTAGTGGACTTGAATAAAACTTGCAGTTTYGATGCCTTTTGACTCCTTATTTGAAAGTCCTTCTGCTTTTCTTAACTGTTCATCTTCATCTTTACATGCTCTAGCTCTACRTCAGATCTATTATTGCATTATTCACTCCTTTTCCATATTTTTTATGAATTTATTGAATTCCTTACACCTTAGCACAGATCTCTGTGGGATCTCACGGGAGACGTTTTTACACTTGAAAAGCTTGCTGCTTCCTCCTCCTCACCCTGTCCTGTCTTCAGGCAGTTTTTTATTTATGCGAAGGCCTTCCTTCTCGTGCTGCGGCTGCTGGATTTCTCCAAGAGCCTTTGGGGAGGCCTTGGTGAACACCCTGCGGAAATCCAAGCACGAGACAGCAGCTCACTCTCCTTTGGCCAAAGACTTGTTGACTCCTTCAGAGTCTTCCAGTGCCCAGGGCTTACCTTGGTAAAAGTAGTTTTTACCCATTCCTTGCGTGTCACAGCTACCCATGTGTCCTCTCGTCCCATTCTTTACATTCATTTTTATTAAGTTGACCAGTGCAAATACCCAGCTTGCAGGTCTGGAGCTCAGCCGAACCCTAACGGGGACCTTTTCAAAAACTGGTATTGCATCAACCAGTTGCCAAACTTCTGGTACGCTGACAGTTTTGAAACAGTTTAAATCAACTGTCAGATCTGAGCTCCCAGCATGACCACCGAGGAACGATTGCAATGATATACATATTTATAACAGTTCCTGGGTGAAAACAGAATAGCTTTTTCTTTCTTCTATCAAACTTTGAGTTATGTTTGTTTTCCAATTATTAATGTTTTACTACAGCACTGATTTGCAATTTCATTGAACTGACTGCCTTTAACAGTTAACATTTATGTGAGTTCCCTGCATCAAAATCCATATTTTTATATATATAATAAAATAAACTACGCTGAAAGAGCACCTTAACTTTATTTACTGTAGCCATTCTGCAATATTTAGACACAGTAAAATCATTAGGGTATTTTAATTGCTTTATCATTATTCAACCAAAGCACCAGATACCCTTTCCAAAGTCCATGTGCATAGATGAAATTGCACAATATAACTTGAATTCATTTTTTGCGTATTGAATCTGCTGCAGGATGGTTTTTAACTGCCAATAGTTTCCTTTTTTGTTTTTCATTTTCAAAGTAACAACTGTCATCTTCAACAAATCAATGTTTGTGACTATTTATGGGTTCGTTCGGGTCTTTTCATACTCCTTTTGGATGAGAAACCGTATTTTCCTTTCTTGATTTTGCTAGCACATTTTACAGTGAAACGCTGCYGTTGTGGTACCGTTACTGCCCGAAAACTGCTAAAAGCAGGCAGGAAGGGATCCAGCTCTCGGCTGCAGAACGCGGATCTTCGTTCCCTGCTCGAAACCTGCACGTGCAACTGGTGCTGCACCAACGCGCACGCGCCAGCACGGAAGAGCTTAATAAATGACCCACGAAACCGCGTCAGCGCCGGAGCTGGTGCCGCGGGAAGGAACCCAGAGACTGGAAATGGCCCRGAAAAGAGCTAGAAGGCTGCTGCAAGTCCACTTAAAACCTGATGGAAACCCGGCAGTCGCGGGAATCTAGTTCCCTCAAGAGCCCCRCGCCGCTGGGCTCAGCGCGCAGCCGATGAGTGAAATTTCACGATTTATATGCACACRTCCCCTTCCCTTCCAAGAAAACATGAATAATTCCAGATAAAATCATGAATAATGGCTAAAACCTGTGCAACAGTCCAAATATCAAACTTGCATTACAGCACAGACAAGTGATACATCGATGAAGGAGGGAGATAAGGTATTCTAACCGACACTGAGTAGCAGCTGCTTTTTATTTTAAAAAATCTAAATAAATAAGGAATAACATTTCAACTGGCATAGCAATATTATGATGTATTTAGCGGTAGCAGCGTAAAAGATTTACAGTAGGTTTGAAGACATTTTTCCTTCTGTTTTTTCTCATTGCCCTGTAAAAAAGGCATCTTCCAGCTCCTGCATCTCTGGGACAGAAAGGTTTGCAGGTGCAGGGTACGAAGCTTGGAAAAAGAATCGGGGTTAAAAATGGCAGGGAAATCCTCGTGTCCTGACTCAGTCCCCTTCATTTTACTTCGTTAGAGCACGTGGTCCCCAAGGACAGCATCGTTAGCTGCTGTACCTTGCTTAAGTGTCCTGAGCAGGGAGCACAGGAGGACTGCGGGTATTTCTTTGGTTCCTTCCCCTCTCTACCCTTTTCTATACTGATTATGGGAAGAAAGCTCCCTTTTTTCTTAATTTTTGCACTCTCTTTCAGAAAGATTTACTGATTTACCGCTGAGCAAACTGCATGTAATTAGCAGAGCCGTTCTGCCGTGACTCTGTGCGCGCGCGCGCGTGCGTCAGCCTCAAGAATTACACTGATCAGTTCCAATGTGTTTGGGTTTACTGTGGTATTTTTAGTCCCTGTTTCTCACTGCTGTTCTATATGGCCCTGTTATTGCATGCCACACCTTTCAGCGACACATGGTATTAATAAGAAAGCTGTCAAAAATAGAAATATATTTCTCGATGATAAAAAAATCTCGCTGGTGTTTTTCCAGATACTCCACTAATATATCCACAGATGTAAGAGCATCAATTAAAACTAATAAAAAGTTTTACTGGATAAAATTACAGTCCCTTTCAGCTCAGTCCAAAATGCTATTAATTTAACCAAACGAATGCATTCTAAGTTCGATCTGACAGACTTTGTTGATATTTTGTCCCTGGACCGATGAATGGTGAAGACACCAAGATGCACTTGATAAGTCAAAACAAAATAAGCAGGTTTCCCCAGCGAGGTCCTTCAGACATTACACAGGTTTTGCTGCAAAATACAATGTGGATTTCGAAAAAGTCTTATGGGACACAAGAGTGGGTGACACTTCTCAAGCCCAGCATCGTTCGCCGGTGAGGATTTTTGGTCCCACTCGTCTAGCGGAAGGCTCTTCTGAATTTCAGACCTGCAGTGGGTAAAAACCTCGCGTTTGCTACTGTAAGTGCGTCCACAGCGAGACCTGAGCAAATGTGGCCCAGAGCTTGCAGGTCTTTGCTTAAGTGCATTCAGGAGTTGTGGGAATGTGTAAGAATCGGGTCTCACTCTGGCTGTCTCCCAAAAACAGGTGGTCTGGTTCGAAGAAACAAGGTGTTGGAGAATTTGTTACCTCGCTGGGAATTTTACTGAAGGTTCAGTCACCCGCACTTGATTAAGAACAAGCGTTTTTCTAATATGAATTGTCTGGGTCAGCTTCCGGCCGTTAGTTTTACATCATTCGCCCCTCGACTAAAACCCGTTCAGCAATCGGTGTTTCCAAGCGGCTGAAATCCATGCCCGCCTCTCAATATTCCGTACCTGGTGACGCGACRAGTTTGGCACTGGGAACGTCTCTCCCGTGTCGCCTCCGCACGCTGCCCGGCCGCCGCGCTGCCTCCCGCCCGGCCCTGCACCGGGCGGATTGGGGTGGCTCACCYGGACCCTTTTCCGGCCTTTTCTGACCCGTTTCCCCAGTAGCAGTGCAGCCTGCGCTCCTTCTTTCTGCGCGTACCGTACGTTATTTATAGACTTTGGGTGTGAATGAASCCAATTAACTTTCGCTGTAGTTCATGCGTACGACAGCCTCTCTCTTCAGCGGTTGGTACCTCCATGCAGCGCTCTTGGTGTCACTGCGCTGATTTATCCCCAACGATTTCACACCAAGCACAGACAACTGATGAAAATGTTACGTAGCGTTACGGTGATATCGATCTCCGATTAGCGCAGATCCCAATAATCAATGACTACCTATTCGCCGTTAATTTTTAACATCTTCTGATTACATGGCTCTTAAACCCAGCAAGCGTGTGCTTTAATGAGGAATGTCACTCTCATTTAATCAGATATATTCTATAGGCTGCCATATTAAAAATATAGAAATAAAAATTTTGGAAATTCAAATTATGTTACTATTGTATGCGTACGGTTCTTTAGCATTACTTTGAAACAATAGTCTTTGAATTTAAATATAAACCAAAACAGATAATTAGAACTGATTAACACTACCCTAAAGAATGTTAATAAGCTTGCAATCTTTACTAAATAAAGTTATTTCATCCATGGTAACAAAGCCAGGACATTGGGAGCCTACCAATTAAAGAAGTAATAGGCATCCGTAGTGCTAAGGAAAAGAAAACATCTTAAATGGAAGAAGACATTAAAATTATTTCTGCCTCATTTGCTGTGCTTTACAAAGATCGCATGCAGAAGAAGAAACAGAACAAGGTAAAAATCAGTGAAACATTCTCAAAAGCAGCATAAAGTTACATAATGCACAGGAACAAAATGAAACAAAAAGAATCATGATTGATTGAAATTCCTTTGCAATCTTGAAACAAAAAATGTTTTCTTGCAAGACCATTCTGTTTACTACAAGAAATGAATTCAACACACAGATTTCTGCCATCGCCATCACGTTTTGAAAACATCGTACTCCAGGTTGCACAGACAGAAGCTGCATTTGGGGTCCCAGGTTAAGCTTCTGCACGAAAGACAACCCGCGTGCTGCTACTTTTGCAATTGCTTGTTGCTCCAGCTCAGGCTGCAGCTACAGCGCCCCGCTTCCCCGCCGGTGGCAGGAACGTCACCATGTCACGTGCCCCACTTCGGGAAACCATATCCAGACCGGGGAGCGGAGAAAGTGAGCGCCGTTACGGGGCAAGAACGGCCGGGGAAGCCGCTGCTCTCGCTCCGCAGCCCGGCCGCGGCTTCGCCGTGCTCGGGACGACTCGGCACGGTGCCGGCGGCCGTTAGCCGTGATGGGTGACGCTGCAGGAGGCAACGGTCCCACGACCTCCTAGGAGAGGAGCCTCCACGGACTCTTTCTGGCACCGGATGTAGGAGCCCATCTGAATCCAAGCGGAAAACACGCACACGGCATTAACAGCGCTTCTTGCATGTCATTTTTGCAAACCAAATATAGATCAGTGAATCACACTACGAAGCCAGGGAAAACGCTCCGTACAGCGGGATCAAACGTTCGCCTCTCTTCCGGAGACCACCAAACCTCTTTCGGCACTTCTCCCACAACGTCCAGGCGGACGAGCCCGCGCGCGAGCACCGGAGCAGCCAGGGGAGCGGGAGGCGGTGGGACRGGCTGGCCCCGGCGCCGGCGGACGCAGGCGGTGCCGCGGCAGCGAGGGCGCGATCTGAACGTCACCGTCCGCAGCTGCTCGAACGAGCTGCCTCRGGCTCGGCACTGCGACGCCAAAAGCCCCCGCGCTCGGCAGCGAGCAGGAGCCGCCGGCGGGGTACGACGCACCGTGGAAAGGGACAGCCACCTCCCGGGAGCCTGGTGTGCTCGGCATCATCACCTCCCCCCGCGGCCGCCCGGCCCCGGCGCTGGCCTCCAGCGAGCCTAGGGAAGCGCAGGATGCAAGAAACCCAAACGCGTGAAGGCTTCACCCGCTTTCATCAGCCCTGGACTCCGCCAGCGTTTCATCTTGCCGCGTTTCTGCTCCTTTCATAGCTTTCAACTCAGGTCCCCTTTGATTTGGACTGTTCAGGGACAGCAGCAGGGAAGAAACTTTTTAAAAGTTAATTGGCTCCACGTTGACCTTGTTCTTCAGTAACCAGCTCTCCGTGCGACGTAATGGCACAGGAGAAATGGATAACTGTATTGACGTGCTGTTCTCCATCGAATGATTTTATTTAAGGCTTACGAGAAAACATTAAAACAAATTTCCTCTTGTATCTTCTTCCCGCTGTGCGAGTCTGGGGTTGGTGAAGTAGTCATAATGTCATTATCAATGACTTTATATCACATCCGAGGAAAACAGGATGAAAAAAGATTCTGGAATTATACATAAACATCTATGGTGTTTTCTTCAATTGAGCAATGTTCAAGAGAGAAATAGAAAAACATGTAAAATCAGTGCGTAAGAATTAACCATCCAGCAAGCCTTCTCCAACTTACACAAAGAAGATGAAACTGAATGCTGCAGCCAAGCCTGGATTTACAGGGCAAATGACGGCAGAGCTAGCAATCATCATCTGGATGAAGAAAGGATTGCTTTGTTCATCCAGTTGATACGTGGTCAGTTGGGGATGGTGATGCTACCCTATTTATGTGAAGGCAAAGATCCAAGTGAAACTAAATCTGGGTAATTGATTTCATTATAGAACTAATTCCTCACTAGCACAGCTGTTGCAAGCATTTGCTTTTTATAACACATGCCCTAATAACACGGAATGCAGGTGTCGTGTGTTTTGTGTAAAGTTCTGCACGATAGCTATGCACGTTTCATAAGCGAGCCATACAATTCTCTAAATTTTAAATGAGAGTCTACTAATTGTAAATACATTAAATTGACTTACGAAATAGATTTTGGCAATAGAGTATGGCAGCAATACAGATAACTTCTCTGCCTTTCCTACAGTCTATCAAAATCTGAACTGCTGCATTTTGAGCCCAGGGTCAAAATTTAACATCATTGCTGTTATTCTTGTGAGTAAAGAGTGAAGGGAAATGTCTATTCTTCTCTGCAGCTCCATGTRGAAGGGGGAAAAAAGGGCAGAACCATGCAGGCATCACCACATTATTGACTAGCATTTACCAGGAATGGCCAGTGCCCGCCTGAAGCGCTGCCGGGCTCTCCAGGGGTGTCCAGGCACTCTCCACACCTCATCCCGCGTGCGATGCCAGAGCCTCCAGGGCTGGCAAAAGTCCAGGAAGGGTGGGAGAGGGTCCGGCACCCAGCAGAATCACGCAGTTACAGAGCTAAGGATGAGCACCCCGGTCCACTTCCGAACCTTTTAAGGCATCGGCTTTCAACACAAGGACTTCTGAGACTGATGGGGTGGTCTTGGATAACCACTGAGGGTCACTGTAAACACTCGGTCCTTTCCGTTTCTCTGAAGCGCAGGTAGGACCTCATCGTTGCACAGCAGAGCAGGTTCCGGACACTGTATAGATTTAAACCTTTTAAAATGGTATTAGTATCCTTTTGCTTTAAATCCTTCAATAATGTACGAGGACGTAAAGCTGTTTGCTTGTTTTATTTTGTTTTGTTTCTTGATTTTGAAAATGTTATTGCTGGTATTTCAGTACAATGGCCCCATTTCTAGCAGCAAGTGCTCTTACTAACCAGTGGCTTAAGATTAAAGTATTTTGACATTGAARCTGGCCATGAAGCAAGAGTTTCCAGTTCTAATCCTTTTCGTGATAGTGCACTTTAATGATCTGACCTGATCTAAGTGCTCTTCTAAGTGCTTTCTTGGCACTGGACAGTGCCTGAAYACACTGACTCGTCAGCCCCTGGAGCAATGCAATCCAGTCTTTGATCGTGCTCTTCCAGGCATCACTTCCACTTCTGTCCCTGATCCTTATYGCCTTTATTTTTCTTTTTCAAATATCTTTAGCAAACATTAAACTAAATGCTGGCACACACATCCAAAGCCAGCCAATCTCACTCAAAAGCAGTGACAGAGATCCAGAGTTTGTTCATGAATTTCAGTACATTCACRATATTCAGGGCTCAGAACTACGCTTGCTGTGGGTATATATATTTTTCAGAAAATTATCCATCAGTAATTAATTACCCTCAAGTTGTCATATATTCTATGTTTACCTTAGGTATATTTAGAATATATCTATTGCTATGAATCATAATTAAAACTAGGACAGAGATCTTAAGGTCACCTACTAACGTCACCTACAGGACAAGGAAAAAGACAGAAGGCGGTTTAGCAAGAAGAAAATCTATGCTGCCTCGGTGACTGCTGGAAACTGAAACCACGGGGAAAGAGGGTGCTGAACAAACAACAATCGATTTTGAAGTTAAAAGTTTGTCRTATTAACTGGAAGGAAGCATCTAAGGAAGCGGAGGTCAGGGCAGCCTTAGGACTGCAGGGCTGAGTGACTGGGGAGACATCCCGGAGGCAGAGCTCTTGTCCCTCTCCAGGACGGCGTGCACGATTCCTTAGTGGAAATGCCCCCAATCAAACATGGATACAAGGAGTCAGCTGTGACATGATATTGAATGCTACACACAGACAAATAGTTTGGCAAGAGCTAGAAGGAAACTTCCCCCGACACCAGACGAGGAGTAATGCGACAAGGCAGCRGGATCTGAGCTCGGAGGTCCCTGCTGCTCTCCTTCCTCTGTAAGCAAGCTCAGGAAAGTGATCTCACTAGCTTTGCAAAGCGAATGTATCAAACTCTGTTAAATAGGTTTTTTGGGTTTTTTTCTGTTTTTCTTTAGTATTCAGGATGACATGTATTATACAGGAAATATCCGTTAGCTGCCTCAGAAGGGGCAAGGGAGAAGTGCTGAAGGCCAGTGTTTGTAGGACCTGGTCTCCTCCTTGTTGTTTCAGGCATGAAAGACCAAGTTATATTTGCCTTTCCTTGTTCTGGAGCATCTCAGTTCCTGTAGCCTACAAGAAGAAACTCATTTGATAAACAGGGTAAAAAGACCATCACTGAAAACAGGAAAAGAAGTAAACTGCACTGAACCCCCACCTATGYGTACCATTACACTGACTTAAAAAACACCAGCGGCAGAATACCCAGAGCGACTGGAGTAACCTCGCATCCCAGAGCTGGGTGCTGGATCAGGCAGARGGATGGGATTATTCAGGGATAGATAATAAGTGGGCACACAGGCACACGTGAACTTCATGGATTCTGGGAGTACATCAGCTGGCRGAAACGTGCAGGTCTGCACCAAACCATTTCCTTGCCTGAAAGTGTTAACCACTCGTGAATTGTTTGGGGCTGCGACAGAGAGTCTTAAAAGATTAAAAGACACCCTTCCCTGCAGCTGCACCACCTCCTCTCCTCTACAGTCTCTTTCCTGCCTCTTTTTTGCTTTAAAATGATTAGGGAAACTCTCTTCTGCAGTCACTTTGCTCACTCTCACCAAGTAATCAGTTTTTCCACCAGATCATCTGCTCTTAGTTTTTATTATTATGTATTTGTACTACACTGGTCCACATGACCACAGTGAACCCTGTGGCACTGGAGTTTTACAAATAGGACCTAGAGCAGAAAACAAAAGAAAAACACTGTGTCCAGAGAACTTCCAAGCTAGATGTAAAGCCAGAGAGGACAAGTGACAACATACACGCAGAGGAAACAATTAGGCGGTAACAAGGAAAATCACCTGGAGTTCACATTTTGAAATCCAGTTTACTCAGTTTGCCTGGCCATGAGGAGCCCCGAGAACAAATCCATGAGAACAAAAAATCACCAAGGCTGGATAGTTTTACCATCAGTTGCCCACCCACCAGAAGTGTAACCTGACAGGAAGATAAAGAGCAGAGAAGAGAGGAGAGAGAGATCCCACAGTCCAGCGGAATTTGGTGCACACAGTCRGACAGTTTTAGTGCCCAGCGGAAGTCACGGGCTGTGCCAGGACAGATCCACCAGGTCAGCACACGAACAGCAAAGGATTTTACATGGCAGCAGAGCCTCACGGACTCCAGAAACAAGAAAAGACTATTTCCCTTTTAATTAGAGCAGAAGGAAATAATGAAGAGATTCTCAAGGGGGGATCTAAGTCGCKAAGGAATCCTTTAAGCACCCACATCCAATATCCGTGTGCCTTTGATCTTGCAAAATCCCTTTTTATCCGCAGCCAGACCCTGCAGGCATTGAAGTTAAATGGTATAATAAAAGTTGGTGGCTATCTCAGCATTGGCCACAGGACCTGAAGACTACACCCGTCCCCTGCCAGTGTCAAGCGTGCACGTATCTAATGCATGCCTGGTCCCGACAGGATCCCCGGCAYGCGTATTCCACTGGGTATAACTTATTTTTCGGGCTCCGGGAGAGGGTGCACGGCCATCAGCCCGCACAGGGCTGGGCGCTGCAGACGGAAGCCCTCGGCAGGGGCTGTCGAGGGGCAGGTTTTGCTCCCTGGGGCTGGAGCCCAGCACGGGCCAGCACTGAAGCGGCCTCGCACCCCTTCCGCAGCGACCGGCGAAGGAGAGCGCCTTGCGAGCGAGAGCCAGCCCCAACACGCGGGTCAGGGCACCGGTGGCAAGTAGGAACGGGACAAACATTCCTGCTTACCAGCTCTGCCCACRGAGTTCAACGGCTTGTTAGAAATATGCAATACCGAAACGGGAATCCACCCTTTTAACAACACAGATCAAATGCGAAAGCAGTCTGGAGGTGAGATGCTGCTAGATTTGGAAAAAATCTCAGAGATCTTTCTTGGTAATTTGCATTGCAGGATGTCCTCCCTTTTTTGCCTGTCCTTTGGAAATGTATATATTTGATGTTGGAAAAATATATAAAGAGTTATTCAATCTTTTGTAAAAAAATGCATTCCAAAAATATTTATATGCTAACACATCACTTTTTGTTTTAAGGAAGTACAGAGGAAAAAATATGTTGATTTTGAAAATGGGTTCAAAGAAAACCCTTCTTTTATGTATTTCAGTGTTCATCGACTCTCCCCTGTGCTTCTATTTGCGGATTAACTGCTGCATCCCTATTAGACATTAACACTGCTTGTTTCCTGGAGTGGCTTTAAGCTAGCTCTCCAAGCAGCAGCCGGGTGGAATGCACTGGCACTAGACCAGCAGATGGATCAAGGCACTTAAACGGCCATGGGACATCAAACGCATTTGAAAAATTAAACCTTTTATTTTGATTACATTTCAGTAGCATGGAAATTAAAAGGGCATTTGTGCAGTGCGCTACCCTTCAGCACAGTACCCAGAAGCAGACTCTGAATGCTGCTCGAAAGAAGGAAAACAGAAAGAGAGAAAGAGAGAAAGAAAGAGAAAGAGAGAAGAGTAAGACGAAGGCGAAGACGAAGGAAGGGAGAGGAGAGGGAGCAGGAACACGCTGTACAGAAGCTGGGCTGYGGGAGGGGACGTTATGAATCACACCGGGCCCACGACCCCCTCCAGCACCTCTGAACAGTAATAGAGCGTACCTTCACCACATATTTCCTTGTCTCRTTATAGATGCATTTTTCAAAATAAATTTTCATAAGAACCTCAAACCATCCATTAAACCAAATTAAAGGGTAGATGAACAAAAGGCAACTTGGCTGCTTGTTGAGATCCTGGCCTGCTTCTGAGCCTCTTGTGCTTTGCAGTTGGTAAAGGAGCGAAGCCCTAAACGTGTACCAGATTAGACATGTACCCTTGACACCACAGGGCACCTCAGATACTCTCCCTTGACCCCAGAAGTTTCCTAGTTAATTCTACAAAAACAGGGTTGCAACCCCAACAAGCCAGCAAAGTTAGCACGAGAGAAGGAAAAGCGAGGTGCTGCAGGACAGGACGGAGGATGTGGGAGGGGAGGAGGATGACGGAACATGAAGTTAATAATGTGGGAGGCTGAAGCAGTCTGGCAGAGTCTAGATATTTATTTATTGCAAGTCATACTTTTACCAAATTTAAATCACTTGTCAAGGAAGTACATATGGCTTCAAAATATCTCAAAAAATCTTTATATTCCAACCTCTGAAGGAACTGTACAGTGACGTTAATGAGAAACAAAACGAGTGTCTAGCTTAGATTAAATTGTGCCTTTGCACTCGGTTACTTACGTTAGATCCTGGAAATGTAGTAACGAGAACTTTAAGCTGGCACATATTAAGAGAAAAAAGTACAAAGTATGAGTAGTAATTGTTTGTATATAACTAGAGAAACAATAAAATAAAGCCACTTAGATCTATTTCATACTGAGTGTTGCARTAGCCCGCTTTGAAAGAGCATTGATAGATATGCTCCCAAATCTCAAAAGCCCTCATCAGTCTGTTTACAAACCCGAAGAAATAAATTCTAGAAAGATATTTTTTCCTTCTTCAAGATTTCTACCAAGCACACACTCTGACAGACACAAATCAAATGATTAAAAACAACCTGGAGAAGTATAAATCTTCAAGATATATGCTTTGAGAARTGAAGTATTCAAATATATGATTAAGACTATGCTTAAAATATGAGGCCATTAAGCAATTTAAAATGTCCCTGACTTTCAGCGTAATCACGTGCACCAAAACATGCTCAAACAAACCCTGTTCCCTATGGTTTTTCTGTGCTTCAGGAAGATTTAGGTTAGACAGCAAGGACTTCCTAATTGTAGAGGCAGCAAAACACTGGGATAGATTTCCGGATGTTTGTGGTATTTCCATTACTAGACCTCTCTAAAGACACAGCTCGCATTTACTGAGCGCTGCCTTCAGTGAAATGAACTTTTACGTTTCTCCCTAAACTTTTCCTTGATTTACGTTAGACCTCTGCTTTTCAAACTGGAATCTGTATTTTTTTTTTAAAGACAGTATATGCATTGAAAATGTAGATACAAGCCAATAAACTATTTGTGATTTTGTGCTGAATTCAGTGAATAATTCTGGCAAAAATAAAAAAATAAGATCTTGGGGGACATGGTTACAGTAGCTAAGGAGAGAAAGCAAAAAGAACAGCAGTAAGAGATTTCTATGGCAATAGAAAGTCTCTGGTTTTTCCTTCAGCATTTTCTCTGACAAGAATATGGCACAGACTCGCAAAGGCTTTAAAGGATTAAAATGGGTTCGCTCACATTTTACTTGAATAGTCTGTAATGTTTTGATCTGACTAAAGTCATGGAGTATGTGGACTGATGAATGCTAATTATAAAATTATGGTTTTTTTCAATTAGCAGAACAAATAATTACCGCTATCCTGACACAAACCTCTCTCTCTCATTTCTCCCCTGCGGAACC
This sequence comes from Apteryx rowi, assembly GCF_003343035.1. Lineage (NCBI taxonomy): Eukaryota > Metazoa > Chordata > Aves > Apterygiformes > Apterygidae > Apteryx > Apteryx rowi. Next base: position 722,175 of record NW_020447530.1, on the reverse strand, counting down.
CAATGTCACAATTACGCTGACTTGCAGCAACACGTGCATTAAGCCAAACCCRGGGATGAGCAGCTGGGAAGCCCGGGAACAGGACGGGAACCGTCACAGTTTATCYGAGCCTGCAGGTCATCCGCCGTTTCCGTACCAGCCCCGTTCGCCCCTTCGCCGCCTCCGCCACCTCCGATGCTAAGCCACACGAGCRCTTTCTTAGGGCTAAGAGCACGGCCTGGCTCGTCCCCCCTCGCCGCACGGAGCCGCTTGCCGTCACGGCAGCCGTGGTGTCTCTCCCCCCCATCTCTCTTCCCCCCAGCAATTTCTGCACTGCTAGAGGGAGCGACAACTCTATCCCATGTGCTGATTAAATAAAGCGCTGGGTGCAAATCTGAATGAAATATCAGCGTATCCGGGGCACAAATCAGCATTCACCCTCGCATCGTACTGCCGGGGGGGAGCCGTCCTACTGCAGAACCAGGAGATGCTCCAGAAAGAGAGCTATTGCAGACATCTGCTGGGGAAGATAAAATTCAACGCGCAGAAATTAAAAAAAAAAAGGCATAAACAAAGTTTTTCATAAGAGTAACTAAAATAACTAGTTTTTATCAGAAAACGCTAACAATTAGATCATAATAATTTCCCTAAGTAAACCACACTGCATTACTAAGCAACCTACTTTGACCAAGTAGGTCATTAATCCCACCACCCCCAAAGCCCCCCTGCCCCATATTTTATGTGTTTTAAAATTATATCTTTTAAACTCTGATAACTGAGCTTACAGTAACTAATAACTAGAATCACCATGCCAATTCTTTGGTGCTGATCCTCTTCAGCAAACAGAGAAATATATTTTTGACAATCTTAAATCTCATGAGAGAAATGTAAGTACCTTGACAAAGTTACCGTGACCCTGTGATACAGATATTTTCAATGTCAGGTTTCATTTTGGGGAAAGCAACAAAGCTTTTATTCTTGAATCTGAAGAGAGAGAAGATGTTCTTATAAAATGTTCTGGTGTGTTGAAGACTTTCACATATTTCTACCTTTACTTTCAACCAGCAGAATAATACTAAAGAACCAAGAGAAAAAAAAAAGATATGACTGTACTAAATCAGCCTTTCCCACTCTAAAAAACCCCCAAACCTTAGCCTGCTAAATTATCTCACAATTATAAAACTTCCTGAAAATTCTGAAATGATAAAAACTTCAGGTTATGCTCATTCCAAGCCTGATCTCTCTTCCCCACTCATTAATATAATTTGTTCTGAGTGTTTCTGCCACACCTTTCTCAAAGTCTTGAACACTTTTATAGCTGGTACTTAGGTATTTTAACACATCTTATTCTCTTTTCCTCCATTAAAAAAAAAAAGCAGGTCAGATTCAGATCTTCTGTAATTCAATTATTATYAATATTAGGAAATGCACAACAGAATAAACCCAAGTGCTGAATTCTGAGGGCCCAGGAGGTGGGCGGAGTTAATGGGAAATTTTTCCAACTGAATTTAAATCACAGCAATTTCAATCACTTTGGTCTGTCCCAAGGATGCTGAAATGACTAATAGGTCTGAACTCTGCCAGTGAAATATTGGAAATAATGCCAGTGAAATAACGGAAAATATTATTGATTTTAAAACATAAAACATGCAAAAACATCACTAAGAATTTGTGTCATGTCCATAAATATTCTATCACTCTTTCTATTCATACTTGACTAGCGAGAATACAGTGTTATACATGACAAACACGCTGCGTATGCATGTGATGCACAACAAACTGGTGTATATATATATGTGTGTGTGTGAACTGCTGACTCTGCCTGTCTTCATATTCTATCAATTTGCTTGTCAGTATCTCCACAGGAAAAAAAAGTATACGTGGTATATTAGCCAGGCTCTTAGAGCTGGAAGTGCTGGACCAGATCCCATGTGCTGGACACCGTACAGACACAGGCTGAGGAACACAAATAAATCTACAAGTCTGTGATACACAGTAAGGGACTGAATTCGGAGAATAGCAACCACAAAATAACACAGTAGTGGTCAGTTGGACAGCAGTGCTTGTAGCATACCACCAAAAATGAAGTGTTTCTTAGAAACCCTGGGAAAGGAAGGATCCAGAGAAGACGACCGCTTTGCAGAGGTTTGGGGAGTTCCTCCCATGTGTGAGGAGCCCCCCGGCAGAAAGCACAAAGGAAACTACGGAACATGTAGTGAGCAAAAAACTAAGGTCAGCTCAGTGTCCACCAGAAGCGAGGCTGACGTCTCAGTTGTGAACAGAAGGTGAACACCACAGAGTGCGAGGGTCTTGCACAACGAAGACAAATAGCTGTTTAATCTGATAGAAAGGGGAGACAGAGGAAAGCCAAGCGGACTGCGGATGCATTCGAGGATGATGCAATAAGAAATGGGGCAAGGACAACCGTCCAGATCCCAGCACGCTACCTTCCTGATTCGCTTCCATCGGGCAGTCCGGTGAGCAGTAGCGAAACGGCTACAGAATACGGCTGGCTTTGCGCAGGTACAGCAAGGCCTGAACAGAGACATGGGCACTCTGCCGGGGCTGTAAGTCTTTCTGAGCAGCAGCTCATGATGATGATGATTAGATGCTAGTAGCAACTCAGCAACAAATGGACTTCAGTAGGATACAGAGAATTTCAAGCCAAAACTGCTCCTGCTGCTGGTAGAAGCAAAGTTCACGTAAAGCCCAACAGGAAGACATGCATCTCACTAGCAAGCTCTTTCCAGAAGCCAAAGGAGATTTTTCTCTCATTTGATTACCGTAAAGGTATGCAGTTATGAGAAGAGAGATTCCTTGGCCAGCTGGATGCTCCTTTTGATGAGTGAGGAGCTGCCTCTACTGTAAAGCTATCCTGTAAAGACGCCTTGCTCTTAGAAATGGTTGTAAGGATGGGAAAGGTGCAGGGCAGACTGGAGAACCAAGGCCCCGGAGGGCACAAGCAAGAAGCCGAACTTGTTTTCCAAGAACACAGAAACCGAGAAAGGAGCTGAAATGGGTTGTGGGGGGATGTTCCCAGCTCCCCACACACACACACACCCCCATCTGGTGCCAGTTACAAGCAGTCTGCATTCCTGTGTTTTACACTCCAAAAGGGAGGACATCAAGACTTTGAGATAAGGCCTGCTTGGGCGCCAGGACACTGAGAAACAAAAGCCTCCTCTCACCGCGGGGGCAGCGTTAATTGCCGTGCTCAGGACTGTCTCCTCCTCACCAGGACCCTGAGAGGTAACACCTGCTTTCATGGCTGGGGCAGTGTTAATCATTGCAGACTGGAATTAACTCCTTCTTAGCCCAGCCACGGGATCTCTCCTTGGGACCCCCACTGCAGGAGTAAAGCAGTCATCCGCAGTCACTCAAAGTCCTCTCTTCAGTGCTGAAGAGCGTGCGAGGCAGCTAGCCTGCCCTTGGGGGTGTTCGGCCACCCCCACCCCACCCCACGGCCGTGGGTGCACTGGTCATAGCAAGGAYGGAGGAGAGTTGAGCCCTGCAGCAGCCAAGAGCCGGGGACTGCAACTGGGTGAGGGGAACTGCAACCGGCCTGGCGACTCCACCTTCCCCTGAAGGGTGTGAGCAGGTTGGTCCCTCCGCCTTCCCCTGGAGGGTAGGAGCAGGTTGCCCCGGAGCCGTCCTGGGCTCTTCGCGGGTGGCAGCGGGTCTGCCAGCTCGGGGAACCCCTCGGGACGGGGACACCCTCCCACAGTTACCTCCCTGGGGCTGAGGGTACCTTGGCCGCTGAGGCAACGCGTGGGTGAGATCAGCCAGAACTGGTTTGCCTAGTGCATTCGTTTGGTGGTTAGTTAGTATAAATTAGCTATCCTTTTCTGTTTACTGAGTAGTTACCATCAGCAATACTTTTAGTGCAACTAGAAATAAGTATCCTAGTTGAGCTACATTTCTGTTAGTAAGAATTGTTGCTTTGTACCATTGTAACTTGTGCAGTAAATCCTGATCTTTGAGACAAGTTGTGGAGTCATGCAGTAAATCTCCTTCTCCCCCTCCTCCCCTCCCTCGCGCCACACGAAACCCGCACGGTCCGGGACTGTAAGGCAGTCGGTCGTTCCGCAACATGGGTTAAAACAAACAACATGCCCAGCAAAAAGGGTTTGGTTTCTTATTGCAGCTTCCTTATTTTTGTTACTTATTTGGCTAGCACGGCCAAAAATAACTGAACACTTTTTCCTTGTAACAACTGAAAGTTAAGATGCTTTGCACTTAATGGCCAAAAAATGTTAAACTGTGCTGAACAATGATATTYTGTCATAAAGTATTTTTCTGCTGTTTTGATCATTCTGAAATCAGAATAATGTCTCATAGACTTAAAATGTGCAGACAGGAGGACAGCGATTATGGGGGCTAAGAGCATGATTGGTTTAGCACCGGAGGCCTGAGAAATGTCTAAAAGGAATATGATGACTGGGTCAAAGRGGTTGCTCAGCCTCTGAGATATCATCTAGGAAAGCGAATGTAACACCTCCAAAGGTGTAACAAGGAAATGGGAATAACTGAGACAGACAAGCAGAAGAATAACCAAGGACATAACCAAGGACATAGCTGAAGAGTATTAYTGAGTATTATCTCACTTATTGAGACATGAGAATTATCCTGGTTAATGGAAGTTTCTCCCCAGCGAAAGCTAACTGTTATCTCACAGTGGCCGACATCCTTGAAGTCAGTATTTAGATTTAAGCTACAACACAGACTTTGCTGCTTTACCTGCCAGCTTATCTCCATGGGCTTCCTGGAGAAAAAAATTTCCGTTGCTTAGCCTTGGCATTCCTTTCCCATTTTACCTCTAATCATTCCAGAATCATCTTTGCAGGGATAGAGCTTGTTAGAAGAAAATGCCATTGAGCTTTCAGTGTACTGTAGGCTGCAGAYGTGGCCAAATGCATCCTGTGACTTACCAGAAAGGACAGAATATAGGACACTGGGATTTCTCAGTGAGAATCTGTGTCCTGGAGTGAGCTGATACCTGCATCTTCACACTTGCAAATACAAGCCAGACAGAGCAAGCATTAAGATCTCGGTGCAATACAGTATCACGCATGAATTTGTGTAAGTACTGGACCAAGGACGCTGAGGCTACAGAATTCTGATGATTGCCCTCAGACCTCAGCCACGTTAGCCTTTTGTGTCAGATGCCACCTGCATGAAGCATAAAGTGCCTCGTTTTTAGCAGTATCCACAATCTATATGGACATGACCATATCTGCGCGTAACTATGGAAAACGATATGATTTTTCCTGATTCCAACAATGCTTTGCTGCATTTTAAGCCCGATTCCTTTAAACATCATGACCTAAAKGAGGTTGTTCTTCAGACCTGAGTAAGTCACTTATTAAAGACTTTCTCAGCAGTTTTGCCAGGACTGTGGTTTAGCTCAACTTTGGAGTAAGGTGGCATAAGCAAAAGTGCCTGTCAGAATGCCTAGAGTCAAGATACTTCAGAGTGAATCAGGAAAAATACTTTGATAGGACCAAAATTACCAGAAGTGCCCTCTCTCTCACATCTCCATTGATTTAGGTCCTGCCACAGGTCCAGTGGAAATGCACATCAAGGACCATCTTCCACCCAGTTGGTCCTCTGAAATGGCTTAATTTTCTCAAAAGCTATTTTTCTTTTATACCTTACAATATACCATTTATAAAAAGTCCTATGTTCTTCTTATGCCACCAATTATCTAAGTCTTGAACTGGAGCCTCTGGTGTAGGGTAACCAAACGGCTCCCAGACCTAAGAGATTTATTCTTGCAGTCTTACTAGTGAAATAGGAAAAGACCATTACCCTCATTGCCTATATAGAAACTAAGAATCAAAAATGTTAAGTGTGTAATTGCATCCTGACCAGGACCTGCTTCTTTTTTGTACCATGTATTACATCCAGATCATCTTGATGTGGCTGCAAAACTCATAATTTCCTATTATACAGAACAGGAGGACAAACAGGTTTTCTTGGTGCCATATCATATCTCAGTCCATACTCATATTTTAGCAGAGTGCTTGCACGTCATATGCTCCCATCACATGAGCACAAGCGTCTGTTCATGTTAAGGTGCATGCAGCCTGTCAGAGCTGCCTGATGGCAGTTACAAACAAGGACTGAGAGCTCTCTTCCTCTGGAAATAATCTACTCAATACCTAGACCTCAATTACATAATCTACAAATGCTGATAATTTTAGACACAGAAAGCTGCACAAGACTCACTTGGTAGCTTCTTAAAAGAGAACACCCATTCTGCATCAGCACACATAAGAAGATGTTGCTSTTGAGCTGTCCATAAGCTTTTCTGTCTGTGTCCCCGAAGCTCAAAACATGGCTAAGGTGAACCCCAGCTGAACTGGAACTTGACAACATACCTCCTGGGGAGCACAAAGGGGATCATTAAAYATGTTCAGAGAAGTTTAAGTTGGTACTTAAGAAACAGGTCTCAGGAGTAYTTGTACAGAATGCCAGGAAGACAGTGCCCATCCATCCTGTGCACCCTACGTGACACGATGTTGTCATCGACTCTGAGTTCTCCCCAGACATTGTCAATTTGAAAATGTGCCACAGGCAGAAAGCACAGAAAAGCTTCAAGACATATTTCTATATTCAATGTCCCTCATGAGGTTTTCTGTTCAGGGATAAATGTAATCTGAGGATGGCAGGTAATTCAGAAGACTGTTTTAGAACATAAAAAACAAATAATGCAGGTAAATGTTTGTTGTAAAGGCTAAGGAAGTGAGGAATGATACATGGAAAGGGGAAAAGTCAGGACTGACAGGACAGCGAGCAGCAATTCAAGAAGAGGAGCAGCTGCAACTGGGAAATAGYGGCAGCAGAATGGCCTCCACCTAGAAGAAATGGCTGAGGAGGTGAGAGAGTGGAAGGGAAGAGGAAAGACAATGGAGTATATGTGTTTATTAATAATCTTCAGGTGATGTTTAAGCCCTTTCTCTGCTCCTTTTTGTGCATGCTGGGTTCTCGGGGGGGGGGGGGCGGAACAGCACACTCATCTGAACTTGGTGTCTGTAAAGTTACCTGACATTTAAGTATCTGCAGACCAGGATGTACAATGTTCTCAAAAGTGCTGCCTGACCTCTAATATCTTTGAGGGTACCCATGCACCCATAACACAGCCTCTCTGCGGTTCCAGCTCCCACCAGCTCTGGCAGTATCCACATGGTCAGGAAATACCTGTGCAGATGCCACGGCTGCGATAGGGCAGAGTGGGTCTCTGCCATCTGCTTCTTTGATCAGAACGACAAAGAGGAAGGAGAAAAGGAATCTCRTGGTGACAGGGCTATTCAAACCTTCTCAACCCAAGAGCACTGCTCTTCCAATGTGTTCAAGATAACTCTGTCCCTTAACTCAAACCACACCTGATGTGGTAGGCATTGCTGGAGACTCTTCTAATAAATTCCAGAAGGTATCATCAGCTTCTGGTTTAGCAGAGTTAAACTTGCACTGCTATATAATTTAATTTCTCATTTTCTGATCTGGGTATTTTTTAATTTTGCTGAACTTCATCTTATGGAATGGCAAAAATGCCACCAAGCAACTGAACACTCCGTTTGTCAGGGAGTTTATGAAGACTCTGGTCTTGTCTGTGCAATCTGCAGGTGAGGTCATTGCCCTGCTAATCCTAGAGCTTCCATGAAAGAGATTACTTTAGGTCTCAGTCTGATGTAATCATCAAATGGCAAAGGACAGTTTCTGGGAGCCACTGTCATTGATTCATATGAGATAAGGTCTCACTTTTTGTAGCRTTATTAACATCCAGCTGACTATATTTAAATTCCCTTGTTAATAAAAAATCCAAGACAATTTGGCTTCCATGCTTTTAACTTCTTTCCTGAGAAATTCTGCAACACCTTTTTACTCCCTTGCGTGCCACGCTAGCTATCACATCTTTGTTTTATGCTGGCTTGTGCTGACACGCTTAGTGCCCTAACTGCAGCAGCTGGTATCTCTATCAACACAGGAGTGAGAGGTGAGAAAGAGGACGCAGTATGTGCACACCTCATTTCGGCAAAGTAGAATCTAAACACAAAAAAGGGCATTGCTTCAGATATACCTAGGCCCCTTTGCTACTTCCTTACAGAACATACACTGCGGTCCAACCTAACCCTGATTGCTTCTACATTCTGTGAGAGTCTGCCACCCAAGTTCACTGACATGCCATACACAATATGACTTATGCCGCTTACAGAAAGAAGTTGATGGATTTCCATGTTTTCCTGAATGAATAAGTTGATGGAAATTACTGGTGACTTGTAACTAGTCTTGTTAAGGAGTTCAGTGTGTTTACCTAGAGCTACGGGATCCAAAGCATCTCCCCCRCAAAAGGCCAGGTTGAAAAGGCTGTTGACACTGCCCATCCATAAAGCCACCTGTGTCAACATGGGATTCGTGCTCTCAGTAGAAGCGCCAGGAGGCCGCACAGAGCCGAGCAATTAGCCCTACTGCAGGCCTGACAGCGCTAATCACAGGAAGCACGCTGACACAAGTGGCATCTCCCCGCGGCGTCGAAGTGCAGCGACAGCCCAGCAGCTCATCACAGCCAGTCTCAGAGGCACTGCGCCCCCCTGRGTGCACACCCAAGTTTGAGGGCTTTTCCATCGAGATATATGATTGCAGTTTTGCAATCAGTTTAGGATGATTAGCGTCCTAAATGGCAGTCTGAAGATGTCCTGTTATCTTCAGCTACATGTGATTTCTCTTGCAAAGCTTCTGGGTAAGTGGCAGGTGCGTAGAAGGGTTTTGAGACTTCACCAGAAACTGAGATCTCACTGCGCATATCAAACACTAACCTGGTAACAAAAGGTAACAAAAGAAATTGGGGACTCCTTAACCTCACCATAATTGCCACATTTTTTTTCCCAGTGCACCGATCCCACTTTTGACCCTTCTCACAGGAACTTCCAGCACCATCTAATTAATTTCTGTGGCATGGTAGCTGTGTGCTGCTGCAGGTCAGCAGACATTGGAAAGCTATTCCATATATCCACAAGAGACAAATGATGGTACCTGAGTGCTGAAGAGCCAGGAATGCCCCCTGCCTCTCACAGAAGCTTCCAGGGAAGAGAAGTGTCCTGTTCAGGTGCCAGAGAGAGAATCATATAGGGAATTGCCTTCAGCTTGTGTAAATCTATCTCTGTCAGAAGAATAAGCTCTGTGTGTGTTATAACAAGCATGAATGTTTTTGTTTTCCTTGGAAAGGGCCTGTGGAAAATAAAGGTTTGGCTTTGGACTTCTCTTGTGCTGACAAGGGAGGCCACACTCATAATTTTCCAAGTGGTCTTTTTTTTCAGTGTTGCTCCCTGATATTCTGTATTTCTTAGGTTATGGAAAAATGAATAATGTATAAGCTTTGGAATATTGCCTAAGTTTAAAATAAAGCCTCTGTTTCATCTTACTTTTAGTTATTCAAAAGATTCATGTGTTTCAACTGCACAAAAGTGACACAGAGTGCACTGCCTGATCTACTTTAGCACTCTACAGTGTTTACACAGCTATTTAATTTTGCAGTGAATTCATTAAAGATAATGGAGTTAAGCAGGTGTTAGTGAAAGAAGAACCAGGCCCTTMTATTCTTAATTTATGCACATCCTATACCTCGTAGGAAAAGAACAATACTGCCACAACAAATTTTTAAGACACGTTTATGACAGCAACATAAATAAGGAACTGCCAGTGTCATTTAGCTGCTCGGGGATAATGCATGCATTACAATGCCTGCCTCCTTGCTGCTATTCAAATGCAAAAGGTGGCATTTGTAACCTGATCATTATTTTTAATTTCCCTAGTAGACAGCAGTTACAGAGCCAGTGTTTTACATTTTGACATCTCAGTAATAGTATTGTTTTAGCGTCCATGGACTGCTCCCTCAAAGCAGCACAGTTTAATTGTGAGGTGGTAGATATTTATTAAGTTTGAGATASTATTTAGGGACCCAAGCAAACATAATTTACATTTTTATGTGGAATGAGTTGGAGAAAGAAAAGAAAAAACACTAGCACCTAGTCGTTCATGGAAAACAGCATTTTGGTCTGGATGTCATGCAGAAAAGGGCTTGAACCCACACTCTTCACATTTGGAATCTCAGTAGATTATATATTTGATTTTTTTTTCCATCCACAGAGGGAGCAATCTGTAGGAAACAGACCAATGTCCAGACTTCTCAAAAATATTTTTTGCAGTGTTTGGGTTACAGTGCTGGTCTTTGTAAAACTCTTCACAGCTATGCTTCCTCTCCATCAAAGCCTTAACATGAAAAACAAAAGCAAAATAAGACCTCAGAGGGAACAAGGACTGAAAGAAATGCATATCTTTGTTACCAGAAGAGGATTAAATGGCTTCAGTAAAGGCAATAYAGAATAGCACAACAAGCAGTTCAGACTAAACCACTGCATCATCAGATTCTGGTTAACAGTAAGTGATGGGACACTTAAGATACATGTTTAAGAGCTCTCTTTAATCAGAGCTTTGGTGTTTGAGGTTATCAGTACCTCAAGATTGATCCTCTTGTCAGATGCTTTTCTGTCTGCATTCACAGGTTTTTGTTTTCTTCGACTCCCTAAAGAATGAACCTGAATCATACAAAACCAGAGGAGCTACTTACAGCTTCTTTTCAAACACATCTCCTAAGGAACATAACCAATTCTTGTAGCTCAAGGACGCAGTGGTCAGAAATTTCTATTAAACAAGTTAAATCATAAGAAAGATGGTATTTCCTGAAACTGTGTGTGGTTATTTGAATCTTGTATTACTTTACTGAATGTAGATCTGCTTAGAAAAAAGACCTGAGGACCAGCTCTCCACTCATGTATATCCACAGTCACATATTTAAGGGAAAGRAGCATCCCGATTTAGTATTATGATTTCTATGACATCCAGGCCAGACAGTCTCACTCCATAATTCATTCATCTAGACCATGACTTCTGTCTGAACCACTGCATAATTATTACAAGTGTATCCAGATAGAGACGGTAATATTGAACATCTCCAGGAAATATGTTATAATTTAGTCTCACATTAAAAGCATGCTCCTTTTTTTCAGTCTGCATGTTTTTATTTCTTGTCTTAAAGAAAGCTTTGTTTTTCAGCTACAGGATTTCACACCTTCTCTGCTAAAGACTGTGCAACACCAATGAAGTAGTTAGTAGATAAAGATCAATGTCCTGAATTGCATCATGCACATGTGACTATATGTAAATCAGCTTTTGTTATTTGCTTCTCTTCCTTTAAAATGGATATCAGAAACTGTTTGAAGGAGGTGACTGGCCATCTGGCACACACTGGGTATCCCACACCCCATCACTGCCAGTGGAGGCATTTCCATCGCAGTCAGGGGACGTGGGCCAGCTCCACGAGGAGCTGAGGTGGGACGATGAGGTTATGTCCAGGCGCCACGTGTGCCACCTGGCAAGRGCCATCGCAGGCAGCCGAGCTGCGCGCTGCGCTTCCCCGCGGAGGGCCTGGCCGCAGAGCAGCGGTCGCGGTGGCTGCGAGGATGACGGGCAGGCAGTTGTAAACAGGAGAGCTCGTCCTCGGGAACCAAGGCTTCTGCGTAACCGTGAGTCAGAGATTATCTCAGGGTGACGAGTGCACAGGACTTGTGCTGTGTGAAAGATGGAAGGGAAATCCTGCAGGCATGAGCTGTTCCCCATAATCTGAGCTGATGAGTTCTTTTTACAGAAGACAAAATGATTTGCTCTCTAACAGTTACGAACAGAAAGTGAATGAGATCAGCCTTTTTTTTTCAGAAGAGATGCTGTTAATTATTTGTCCTTCTTCTACAACCTAAAAAATATGTTTTTCTTCACTTGTTTTGCTCACAGGATGCAAGCACTGTGTCAGAAATGCCCTGTATTATTCCATACAGCATGTAGCACAATGACTCATTTGCCTCTGGAGTGAGCTCTAGTGGGTGCAATACATGCGTTACATGCAGAGCGTGTAATAAGACAAGGTCAAGAAGCACGGTGTATGGTAGAAAGGTAAACAGTTGTACACGGGTTAGCTCTGCACAGAGATTATCCACACACGCAGACAGAGACATTATTTCTAAATCCATCTCTTCTGTTTCTGCTAACATCTCCTCACAGGTGAGGTCGATTAATATTTAAATATATTTGATGTGGAAAACTCTTTGTAAACATGCTTTGACTATCTGCAGAATAAATAAGCAGAAATTTTGGCTTTGCATTAGAACACTGTGGTAATGCATTTTTAATTGATGGCTCTTTTGGCAACAGAGAGAGATGGTGGTTTGCCAGGGCTGGGAAGCACAATTTTGAAAAGGTCAGCAGTTACCAGATGTTATACTCAGCAGCAGCTCAGAGTATCCCTGCCACAGCTGTGGCCATGTTGCTTAGCCAGTATGCTTTCCTTCCCTCTCCGTCCTTACTCGGTGCACAATTTATTTCAGAGCTCGTCTACCGTGTTTGTATTCTCCTGTTATTACATAAGTGATCTTCAGAGCACCTGCCTCTGGCTGTGAGGCCGAAAATGCTCAAAGTGGCTGCTGCTGCTTTCTGATGGCTCTGTCTCACAGCTGTAATGGTGCTTGTAAAGGGATTAATGAATGCCTTTCATTGAAAAGACTACAATTGCGCAGAAAAATAGAATCTGGAGCAAGAGGGTCTGAAGCCCAGGAGCAGAGAGTAAATCAAACGCATTTCATATTTGCAGGCACAGGCATTTCTGTCACAATGAAATAAGTGGCTACATCTTTGGACTTTCTGGTTTGGGGGGGTTTTCTTGTTTTTTTATTTTTGGGGGGGGTGATGAGCTCTGCTCTGATAGAAATGTAGCACAATATAGAAAAAGCTTGGCTTATATGAAGCTGCTAATTACTGTACCTTATACCTGGGATAGATTTGTCTGTTCAGGTAGGTAACAGCAGACTGTACAGTACCTACGTCTTCATGGGCAGGTGCTGAGCCTGAGGAGAGCCTACGAGGAGAGTACAGCCTGCAGAGAGGCACAGCTGGCTCTCAGGACCTGATGTCTTTGAAGTAGGTGTTTCAGAGCTTTATCTTTGACTAACTCTAGTCTGGTTGTGTGGACTGGAAGCCCACTAGCAGTTGTGCCACCTTGGGGACAGCCCTGGAGCTCTTGCTTCCAGTTTAGTCTCTGCCAGAAGGAACGCAATTCACCCCTGGCACAGGAGGGTACCTGGCTTGTGAATCAAAGTCCAGCAAGTGTGGATGGCTAAGAGCTCCACTTCAGAAGCACAGCCCAGATCTGACACACCCACAGGCTTCACCTCCAATTTCAACCACGAATAATATTAAAACATTTTCCTGAATTACAGAAATAGCTCATATTACTAGCACTACTGCAGTAGTGTAAGTCTCCACTTTTTTTTTTTGGAACAACAATATGTAAGAGAAACAAGACTCAAAATGCTAACAGTGCCTGCAAGGAACAGTGCTCAGATCACAGGAAATATTTTGGTGTTCCATATACAGACCCAGAAGTAAAGGAGATACCTAGGAGAACATGCTTGATAACTCGCTTAGAGATTTCTGTCTGACAGAAAACTCATTAGAAAACAAAGCTGCCTCCTGTGTGTCCTTTTTTCAGAAATGCTACACTTCCTGCAAAGATATTTTAGCTTGGCAGATCATATACCAGCAACCAATGAATACCTGGACCAGAGCTTAATCTGCTGCACAGGTATTTTATAATGCATATCTCCATTTTTCCACAGATTAAGACACTAGAATATTTCTAAAGATGAAAAAGGGATTCATGAGGAGTGAAAGGAAAAGAAATGGCAATGTGCTGCTTTATTACTGCCAAACATAACCAAAGGTTATTTGTTAGATTACATGCCAAGAATAGCAATGAAGGTGGCAGAAGATATTTCAGCAATGTGGCCCTCTTYAGTTTTCAGAGCCGAAGTACACAGCATACAGATGCTGTTCCAGTTACGCTTTCCTCAGCGCATTGCATATGAAGGTGTAACATGTTCAATCATGTGGATTTAAAACTCAGGTAGCTAAAGAACCCAGAGACACAGTATGGTTTATATTTTCAGATAATGTGTCTGTATGTATACGCTACTATTTTAGTGACACAATACCCTGCTTTGTTGCAGAGTTGCCCTGGAGATATGGCATAAGCACAAGCCTTTTTCATGACCAGAAGACATTCCATATGGATATTTGCATTAAAACTGATCCTCTAAGATGTAAATTTAAAAGAGAACTTGAGAATTCATTTGCCTTTATTTCAGCAGTGACATGCTCTCAGTTTTCAGCGCACTGCAGCCAACAAAAGCCCCTCCTGTTCTTTACATGGTTAGCATATTTCTTTGGATCACAGTGGCACTTCCAAGGATGTGATACGTGTGTATGTGTGCATGTGGGGATATCTGCATCATACCTCCTTCTTCCCTGCTCTGATTAAGGGTAAGACTAAGACTGAAAGCAGCAATTCCTGAAGTTCTTAAAGGGAGGCAGAGTCCTTTACCTCTGCTCCCAGCAAGCCCATGTGCAGGGTTACACACCTCCCTCAGCCCATAGCGCAATCCACTTCTGCATCAGGCTACATGGGACAACTGCCCACCAGCCTCCCTCAGTCCCCAAGGGTGCCAGGCCTGCAGGACACTGCTCGGACACTGGCATGGGTGGAGATCTCCACCTCAGCAGTCCTAACAAGCAGGGGAAGAACCTCCCCGGGAGCCGCAGTGAAAGCCAATGAGACATAAAGTGTTTCCACATGAAACAAGGAACTACAGCTTCCTAGATGGGCATTTCACGCCCTAAAACTGTGGTAATCCCTGACTCACGCATCTCTCCCCCAGCTTTGGATGATTAATGACACATGATTAATCATTTGACATTAGTCACTTAATCACCCGTCCATCATGGACACCCTCAGCAGGTCTTTGGTCTCCCTCAGTCCCTCACAGCGCAACTAAAGTTGGATGGAAAACAAATTGGAAAGTGATGATTGTATATAAGGTAAAGAAGGTGCCACCCAGCTGGAATGGCACAGAAGAGCACAGAATCAGAATAAATGGGAAGGATGAAACTGATGTGCTTGCCTTTCCCTCGTAAGCAGAGAAAAAAAGGAGAATGTGTTTATCTTTGGCTTTTAAGATGCTGTGGTAAAAGCAGGTGACTGTGTTCCTAAAGTGAGTTTCTTGCCTTTGGCTGAGGGGAATGTAATGGATTTCTGCATATTCTGCTATTCGGGTATCTTGAACTGAGAGGCACCAGAGAAGTGCATTCAAATAGAAATAACTGCCTGGTGATGCAGTTATAGACTCTGCATGTGTTACCACTGATTCCTCTCCTCCATACGCAGTTGGGGAGATGAGAATTCCTTCTGTTGAGGTATGGTTTTATCTTTAGTAGAAGTGCAGCCAGAAAAAGAGGGGCATTTTCTTTAGATGAGTCCCTGGACATTTTGCTTTTTCATCACATGTTGCTGGCCCTGCTTTTAGATCTGAAATCAGGCAGCCTAATTGGCCTAATTTACACCTTTAGCTTTTATTTTTCTCCTGAGAAGACTAAATAAACTGTTTGCTGTTCTGTAAGAAATTGCTTAAGTGGGTGACAACGGCTCTGGGTACAGCAATTTTAGCAGCTCAGTTGCCAGTTGCTCAAGGCTCACTTTGGCACTGCTGAGATGAGGCAATAAGAGATGATGTGGATGCTGTTACCTTATTTTAACTTGTGATGCCTGGCATCTTTGTATTTCATTTTGCACAACTGGCAAATCAGCAACCATCATCAAGACAGACCATGTGCTTAGATATTAAAATGGCACAAAGCGAGCATATTCTTCTCTTGAGCTTCTACCCTGCACAAGGAGTGAGTTGCATGTGGTATTCTGGTGACCTCCTCTGGTTAGCAGCTGGTCTCCTAGCCAAAAAGAAAGAAGCCTTACTCAGCCCCATAATAGACCTAGACAAGCTTAGAGTTCAGACTCTAGGGACAGGAAAGACTTCCCCTAAGTTCTGAAACCATATAAATCACAGAAAAATGGGGTTAAGAGCAACTGCAAGGGTCCATTGCTTGCCTAAGACATAAGCAGCTCTGCCTAGGACATTCCTCTCTGAAGCTTGTCCAGTTATCTTCTGAACCAACTGTGCAGAATATGCTTGCCAAGAAACTCTCCCTACCCCTTATATACAACCTAATGACTCTCATTGACCTGCCGTATTTGAATCATGGGTGCATTGCCTGAATATTATTAAAGAGACCTATCCGGGCACCATGCCAGGCTGGTGCTGCTGTGACCAGGATTCAGATCACACCACCAGCTTTCACAGAGGATCACAGAGCTTGTGACACAGATGGGGATAAATTCAGGTGAGTCTCCAGGACTTACTCTGCAAGACCTTGGTTCTCTTCCTGCCTTGTGACTCTAGGTCCTGCAAACACTAACGGGAGCTCACTGTGAACACAGAATATCAACAAGTACTTAACAATGCAATTGGTTAAATGAATATTCTTCCTGAATGTGCTATCCAAAGTAAAGTATACAGCCTCAAATTTTCCATCTGTAAATTTTTGAAGATAAGGTGAAACACATTAACGCAAGAGCAATTTTGTCCATCTTTTTTTTTTATTCTGTGTTTCATGAAAACCTAAACCTAAGTTTAAACCTAAGCACGGGTGGTTACATCAGGAGTGGACACCATTTGCACAACCATCCATATAGTAACGATAGTGTTGTGCCATTACTACCAATTCTTTCTCAAAAGTGTAATAATATGTGATCTTAAACTTGCTTGTGGCCAGACTGTTAATATTTCAGTGTCAATCTCTAGACAAAATTTTTGCAGAAATATTAAATATCCTAGCATGCATATGAATCCTCCACACTTCTCTTCCCTGCTTGCTTGAAGTTGCTCACCCACACAGAATAATAAATCCCCCATTCCTGATTCTAAATAAAAAATAATAGCTATATGACCTGGAAAATCAAGGAGTGCATATGCACAGAGATCTGAGATTCAGGCAGAAGCATATACTTTTTTCATAATGCCAACTTTATGATTGCCCTGAAACCAGTTTTTAAACAACTTGAATTATGACACATTTTACACACTAAGTAAAGTTCATGTCATACAATCTTTTAGGTTAGAGAATCATGATTTTAGTAACTTATCCCAAGCTTTTCTGCTCACTAGGAAGAGGCGTTAACCACACTCAGGATTAAACAGCCTATTTACTTTAATATAGTAACTCCACAGGTAAGCTTTGCCAACCGATTTTGCTCTAACATAGGCATTTTCTTTCATAGAAGATATAGCAAATTGTTCTGTGTGAAAATTCGAGACTCCCCCACTCTGCAATTCTCCATGCACCTACAATTAATATGAAGAGAAATATAATATGAAATCACTTGAATACTCCATTCCATGGATGAGAGGAAATATTTATGCATATCAGCTCAGGTTTGATGTCTAGACAGTCTTTGGGGGCTATTAAGATTAGCAGCTTAACAGTGAGGGACAATTTAAAGATTTCCACAGTTACAGGAGTATAATAAAATGCACTTTGGCCTTGTCTTGAGAGCTGTCTTCACTATGCTGCAGCACAGACTAGCAGAGCTCTCTAAAGCACCAGAAATCCTCATACAACTGACCGCAAGGCCTTGGCCTGTTATGAGGTGTGTGTTCCTCATCAAGTGGAAGCTTCACATAGGATTTGTAGCAAGGGGTTGCAATCACCTGGCTCAATCAAAGCTCTGGTTTCGGGCAGGCATAACAACTGCTGTCAGCACAGGGCAAACATTTCCCCAGTGCAGGATGGAGTCTGGGAACTTCTGAGCTCTCATCTCCTGTCTTCACCCACTGGCAATCTGATACGTGACCCTGGCTGCAAATGAACTGCCCTGGGAGGGGAAGAGGTTCTACATTTCACCCTGACTGCAGCAGAACAGTGTAACGGGCACAAGCGACAGGGTTTCGGCGAAGGGGCGGCAGGGTGGGGGGGGGAGGCGAGGAGCCGCCCTGTGTCACTCACAGCCGGTTCCAGCCGGCTCCGTAACGGACAACCCCGCGCGCCAAAACTGCAGCCAATCAGCGGAGCGCACGGTGCCGCCGCGCGCCAAAACTGCAGCCAATCAGCGGAGCGCACGGCGCTGCGGCGCAGGGGTATTTAAGAAAGGGCGGGGGGCAGGAGCAGGAGCAGACGCGGGGGGGGAGCGGAGGGATGCTTGTGGGGAGCACACGGGGGAGGCGAGTGTGAGGGGACGCCGTTGGGGACACGGCTGGAAGCGCTCCGTGCCGGAGCAGCGGCACCCCGAGGCCACCGCGGCCCGTGGGGGGCCCAGGCCGGGCAGAGAAAGCGAGCGCGAAGTCGGGCGTGGCTGCCCGGAGACGTTAGGCGCCGCCGTCGCCTCAGCGAAAGGCCTGGGCGGGCCCGCGGGTGCCGTGCGGCGGCAGCAGGGGGAGCGGGGCCGAGGAAGGGGCAGCGGGGGTGTTGGCCTGAAGGTGAACCTAGGGAAGGGGGGGAAGGTGTTCCCGTAAGCGTTGCTGAGTCGAGACTCTTGCCTGTGACAAGCAGGTGGATGGGCAGCTCGCTAGTTAGTCTTGTTCTTCAAGGCCTTTGCTCCTGTTGTCTCTGCACAGTGCCGGTATCCCACCTCCCTTCTAGTGTGCAAGCTCTTCTCTGAAGCTGCAGTTTTATATGAATACGATGTCTATTTGTTTATAATCCAAGAAGAAAATAATGATACATTTTTTTTCAGCTCTGCACATTCTGGGTCACATTTTTACTTGGTGAAAACCAGAGTAATTTCATGGTCTGCACTGAGGTTTATGCTGATGCTACAATAGTAGTTGAAAATAGGTTCTATAAATGGCAAACTAATAGTAATCCCTCTGAGAAACTCTATTAGGTATATTAGTTCCTCAAGCACTGTTTATTTATGGTGTCATATTATTATTCAGTGAAAGAGTATCTAAGAATTTTTCATAAATGTAGAAAGTTGAAGGTTTACCCTTGGCTTTCTGAACAAGTAACATAGTTTATATGACTCCTTTATCCATAGGAAAGTTCCTGATGCATTTTATTTCTTAAGATATTATTGAAGTAAAAGGTTTTGGTTTTTTTTTTCTATATTGACTGATCTTCTATTTCTTATTGCAGACAAACTCTCTAGGAAATGCTGGTGTATTACTTAGTCACATTACTTTATATCCTTTTACCTGGAACAAAAATAGATATCACATTTAGATGCAAACAAACTTGGAACAGTCTTTTTTTCTCCAGATCAAAATTTATGCAGTAAAACTATATTGTATTTTTTTCTGCAGTGTGCTCTCCAATGATGTGTACGGTCTGTAGGCACAGATGCAATATCACAAAGAGCTGCCTTTCCTATGGTCCCAGTCTCAAAGATTTTCTACACCAGTGCTGTGTCAGACAGATGTTTCTTGGGTGTCCTTAAGGCCTCCAGCTGCAGAGATGCCACAGTGCTCCCTGGCATCTCCTCCAAGAGCTTAGTTACCTTGCTGCGTGCAGCTGGGCATCAGGCAGACTCCGCTGACCATGGAAGTTACGGACTGTGTTGTGTTTGCRTATCCTGTTAGCTGATTTGTTCTTGAACTCTTACCTTCCCCATTTTAAGCAATATTGCATTTTGATAAAAAGTTTAGGAGAACCTTGGGAATAACTATATTGTATTGTAGACGTAGTCTGGGTATGTTGGGTTTACTTTGCATTATCTGCCAGATAGGAAAACTGAAGGACAAACCTACTAAAAGCCAAATTTGTAGTGGTATTAAGGTAGCTAATCCTATTTAGGTACTAATTTTCCCTTGATTTTAATGGAAGATCCATTGCTTAGATGGGATTTTTGGTTGTCTAGGCAGTTGTAAGGGTGGTCTAGAAAAGACTTTTGTGGCAGAGCAAGGGTTTGAATCTTTTTTGCTTCACTAGACAAGGAACAAAGGGGCTCATGCAGTTATTTCTTGCTGTAACTTTGTAATATGACTGCCCCAAAGCTTATTGTTGTTCCAGTGCAGAAAATGCACCTTTTCCTCACTTCCCAACAGGAGATGACCTACTGGCAGTAGCACACCTGTTTTCTTAATAACTAGAGATGTTTTTCCTAATTTCAGCATTCTTTATATTGTAGCTGATGTTTTAGTTAGAGGAAAAGGTCACTTTTTGGTAAAAGACTATCTTAATACAGGAAAAGCAAAAATAAAATTAGAAGAATACCTTGTACATAACAGAAATAGATCCAGAGGGGTGTGAAAACTTAAATGTTACTCTGAAAACACGCTTGTAAAAAAGTGTTTACTGTATTTGCGTGATCATTTCTTGTGAAGAGCACCTTAAAACTTTGGGGGCTTTATTTTTCTTAATTTTAAGGGAATTAATATGTGATTAATTCCAAAGAGACCTGCACTTCAAAGTAGGTAAGATGAGGAACTTAAATAGAGAAAAAAACCCAACCCTTAAGTTTCAGAACTTGAAATGTTTATTTCTTGGTAAACTTTGGTTATTTATAAATAACTTTTGTTTTGACTCAAAATCTTAGCATACATTTCTTGGCTGAAACTTCAAGTTAATATTTTTTCTGGTAAGCTCTGCACTTCTGTAGGAATATGCACTTTCCACAGAAAATTTCATTTTGTCAACAAATGAATATTGTTAAAAACAGTTGATGGAATCTGTGGCCTGCCCTGCTAATAACTTCCCTTAATCGCCACCTATGTTTTTCGAATAGAATGTATGTGAGCTGTTTCAATTTTATCTGTGTAGAAAGTTCAGCATGCCTGGGTAATGAGTTGGGACAAACAAATTATGTACAGATGTCACCGGTTTTCTTGCTAACAGATTATTTGCAAATTCTGAGAAAATTTGTATTAAAAAAAAAAAAATCGGGGGGAAGATGAGCTGTGTTTGCATGAAGAAGTTTTCACCCAGCTTCAGCTAAAACTGAACTCTGCCTCAACCAAAACTGTCTCAGTCAAGATACCTGAGCAGTTTAGTGTATAGCCTTGATCATCTAACTGCTGGCAAGAGTATCGTGCGTTCTGCTCTGTGTCAGTTCTTGAAGAYGCTTTCTTTTACCCCTAAATAGAGTTGACCTAACCTCTAGCAAGCTACACTTTATTCCTCGTGGTCGCTCCTTGGCATGCTCCATATCACACCTGGGAACTTCTGCTGGTGTCCTAAAATGCACTGATGTTTCCTATGTGCAGAACTTGACTGCCAGCATGGAGAAAATTCATGTAGGATTGCAAATGGATGGATAAACAGGGCAGTCTAGTGCATGAGGATTTTTTAGCTCCTTAGCAGATGTTATAAAATCGTGAGTGAGTAATAAAATTTCATATAGTGCTGACTATGACTATATCCTTTTGTTAATTATTTTGTTACTCTGCAGCTCACTGTTTTAATTATAAAATGGCTTGTAATAAATGTCAGGGAACATCATGTATTTCTAGTAAATCTCTAAAGACAAGTCTTTTTAGAAAGACATCAATATTGATTGTACACATCAGTCTGAAGCTAGTTTAAAGAAAATATCCAAAAGGAAACTATTCATTAGATGCATGGACAATTGAAAACCAGAGCTTCCTACAAGAAGGGCATTTGATGGAAAAAAATATTGCCTAAAGATAATACTCTGTATGATAAATACGCTGTGCTACAGTTTGTACTCACCATACAAATCATGGCTACATACCCTCTGAACCTAATGGCCTAATGCACTTTTGTATTGAACCGAGTCAGAAATTGGATCTCAGATGCATTTCTTATTAATGATAATGCAGTCATTGGGCACCGAGAATCCCTGCATCTCCCACCTATGCATGTTCATGCTGCTTTAAAAGTGGAGGACCATTAGGCCCAGATATTGACACTGAGGGGTATTTTTTTTCTGAAAACTCACCCACCCAGAAGAAAAAGAACTGAGCTTGAATATTTGGCATTATGTAGCAATTTTATGAATTTCCATGAGGAAGGTTTCTGACACTTAGGATGGAATAGCTTATCTCTGGAAAGGAGGCAGAGGGGGATGCAAAACTATTCTAAGTATTTTAGTCGATGTGAAATGAAGACGAAAGTCAGCCTCAAAGTATCTTTTGAGATGGGGTTTTCCCCCTCCGGTCAGAGGGAATGCTGTGCTTTTCAGGTGTATTTGAAGTGCCTCAGACCCTGACGGCTGAGTGCAGTGGGGAGTGGGGGCCCTGGGGGTGGGGGGACCAAACAGCCCCTCCATATGCAGCATCCTGCAGGCTGGGGCCCATCTGCATGTCTGCTGGGCACCATGGGTGCAGGCAAACCCTGGGAGGAAGGTCTGGCTTATTTAGTGGGATTTGGGGCAATGGGTGATAAGGAGGTRGGGACAGGGAAGGAGATGGCGGTAGTGCGGGGGAGGAGATTGGGAAGAACACCAGTGAGGGTATGCGTGGATTGTGCTTGGAGGAGGTGAGGGGCAAAACTATTCCTGTAGCATAGTACGTCTTGCTTGGGATATTCACTGAATAGCTTTGCTGTGAAGCAGCATTTTAACAGATACGAAGCCATTTCTGTGAACGTAAGTTGGAATAGGTAGGCTTCAAGTTCTCTGAATATTTCATGTAACTTGGATTGTGTGTGCGTTACAAGATTTGTGCTGCCCATATCCTAGTSTCTGCGGCTGTAATAAACATAGGAAAAAGCGCAGGATCTGCAATGCTTGCTATTATGCGGACACGTGGTTGGTCAGTCATGCGTTGAACTGGCAGCGACTGCATATCATTTGCAGTACCCTGAAAAAGCAGGGAAAAATAAAGCTGGTGCTAGGTTTCATTGCTTGTGTATGAGGCTGTCCCTCTGTTTCTGGATTTACAAGTTGTATAAGCAGCACAGTCTGAACAACCAATATCTGTAGGCAGAAATTAGTAAAGCTCCCTATTTTCATATTGACAGACATGATCTGACTGTTCTTCTCAAGTGCTGGAGTAATGTTTCTGCCTTTAAGTTCATCTTTTATTTTCCATTGGTTTTAAAAGATTGTGTTTTGTTCACTTTGTACTAATGTGGTAACAAAATGCGAAATACCAATATCTTTCCTTTTGCATGCATGCCAAAAATATCTGATAAATGTTAAGTGTATACATGCTGAATTATCTTTTTAAGTAGCAGGGACAGATGAGGTCACATTTCCTAGGGCAACTGCATTGTATGGTGTGATTAGTGCTCCAGAAAGATAAATACTCTGTATTAGCAGTGAGAAATAAAACTGAAGACTATAGATTTGGATTAATGAAAGGAGTAATGAGTGATGGAAGTTGTCTTTGTTATAAACTTCAGTGACTGCAACTCGCATTATTTGCAGCATTTAATTTTACATTTCAATAGAGTGATAGTTTTCAGTGCTGGACATTGTTAGAAAACTGAATAATTGCAATACTATTACTGCTGGGTAGCACTTTATAAATACTGAAAAATGCTATCTGTCATGTTTTCATTTGAAAATATTTGTCATCACGAATGACAGCTGTCCATTAAAGTGTGTATGAAAAACATTAATACATTTCCTTTCTTCTTTCATATTGCCACAGACCTCTTATTATAGCCAAATAAAAAGTCTTGGCTAATGTCTTTATTCTTTCATTTTTCAACAGTTTGATTTCAGTACTTTCAACTGTTTTCTTCTGCTGAAGAAAATTTTTCTCCAAACCGCTGGAGAGAGCAAGGTCGCTCACTGTGCAAAATTCTGTACTGTTCTAGTCTATATACATTTTTACTTTATCATTATGGAATCTAAGCACCTTCCTACTGCTGCATAACACAACCTATTCATCCATGATGTGCTGTCTCTTCTTTCAGCCTGTCTTAATGGGAGAAGCATTTATGGTGAAGTATTTGGTTTCTGCCAGAAATTTTCTGTTTGGTTTGACTCTGATGCTCACACCCATTGCTTTGTCATCACGATAGGGAAGATTAATCCAGAGACATTCATTAAATCCAGAAGAGAAGCTGCTCCTATAGAAGAGAATTTGGGTGGGAAAAAAGCAACAGAAAAAAACATTTCTCTTCCAGGAGCAACTTGTGTTTAGCTGGGAAGCAAAGCTATATAGGGCTTTAGTAACAGAGGCATCGTGGCTTCCCATCCTTCAACTCCTCTAACATAAGAAAAATAGATTGCCTTGTATAGCACAATGAAGCATTACATGTCCACCTACCTGATAGTTGCAGGCTTAGTTGTAGTCCATAAATATTCTTTGCTGCAGTTCTCGTTAACCACTTGCAAGCAGGAGGAGAGATGTTCACACAGAATGCTGTATCTAGAATGTGCATCCCTTGACTAGCTCTTTCTCTTCTTGAAGAAAGCCAAACTAACTCCACTTCAAGGCTCTTCAGCCAGGTTTCTTGTCTTCCCGTGCCAGGTGTTTTGGGGGCTTGATAGCATAGCCTGTTTAATGTTCCTGAGACTCTGGGGGAGGAAAGGGGACCTTGTGAGGGTTTGTGATTTGCGTACTTCAAGCGGTCCCTGTCCCCAGGTGCTGTAAATACAAACACGTTCATCTTTACCTGAAGAACAGTCAGTCACCTCTCTTTTCCCTCGTATTTCAGTAGACTTACCCCTTTGCAATCTATTGCCAAGTAAATGAGTGAGAATGATCAGAAGATAAGTAGTGATAAAGGAGAAAACAAACTGGTTTCAGCAGGTGTAACAAATACCGTAGCCACAGCAGCAGAGCCTTACAGACATCTCTGCTGGAGTAAACGGGAACTCCTTCGTTAACGGTTGCCTGCCCTTCCACAGACCTTGAACTGCCTTTGCTYGTGAACCAAAGGCCTCTCTAGTAGAGGGGCTCCATGGGTTACAGAACTGGTCTGGAAATTATGGCCATGTCACTAGCYGTGGTGTTTATTTTTTTTACTGTGAATTTTCACGCCTGTGGAATTACTGCGGCCCGGCGATGTTGTTGTTCGTGCAGGTATCTCTTCGGAGGGCTTTGCTGCTGCCAGCGCTGTGACGGGAGCTGGGGCGCTCGGCGCTGTCCAGGCTCCGCTCCCGCTTCCCGCTGCGTGGTCTGCTGCGGCTCCGGCCCCCCCGGCACCCCTCCTCTCAGTGTGCCCGCTGCAGCGCTGCTGAGAGACCAAAGGAAGGAAGGGGCTTGTCCCCCGGCYGCTGAACCCGATGAGAGAGAGGGCCAACAGAAAGAAAAACCGGCTGAGAGAAATACGATGTCTTTTGACAGGCTGATTAGGTTCGAATGAAGGTCACCCGGGGAGTCCTGCGGCAGCACTAAAGCTCGAATCCAAACCCACAAAGCAATCAGTCTCCACTAGTGCRTTACGAGGACGGTGGCGGTGCTCGGGGTCGCTGCTCCCTGAAAGGCTGCCAGCTGCTCGGCAGGAGTGTCACCTGTCCCCCCTAGCCCCGCTTACAGTCGTCTGGACTCATTTCTACTGAAAAAAAAAACGCTTCTGTTGTTGGCAAAGGTGCAGGAAAACTTCTGTCAGGCTGGAGGACCAAAAGAAATGATATTGATCAGTTTTTTCATTGATAAAATGATTTTTTTTATTTTTTTCAGATGAGAAAGGACATTTTTCTTCAGAGAACTGTGTGGAGGAAGGTGAAATTTATTGTTGAAATATCAAGTATTAGCTTGTGGCAAAWCCATAGTTCTTGTGAAGGAGGTCGAATTTCTACCAACTTTTACGTTCTAAAAACTCTGTTACTTTTTCAGTGGTATTTCACCTTTTTTGGAAGCTGRCATTCTTTATATGCAGATATTTGTGAAATGAAAATTATTAGTTTCTCCTAAGTTTCCCATTTTGGAGATGGGCTTTCTGCAAGGACCAGTAATTTCCCATGAAAACAATAAATACTTCAAAATGTTCTAACAGCTCAGGAAGAAAGATCTTTCAAACAGTACACACAAAGCTATTTGAAGAAATCAGTAGACAAAAGTTTTGTAGCTACTGAAAGTCATAAAAGTCAAAAGCTTTTTCCTCTGCTTTGAAATGATTCCCCAAACACGTAGTAATATGGAGCCCGGAGTGGATGAAGCTCTGTTGGCTTTTAGCAGCGAGGATGTTAACTCAGTGCTGCTTTCAGCCAGTCCCTGTGTCTATTTGCAGCGTGTATTCAGTTGCATATCAAGAGTTCCGAAACAAATCAACAATGTATAGCCTGCTTCTGACCCACAGAGAAGTTAAAAAAACTTCCTAATCACCCAGGGGTGACTGCCAGAAGAACTGTTTTCTGTGGTGCAGCGCGTCGGCTCCGAGGGAGGGTGGGTGGGTGGATGGGCTTCTCCTTTTTAGGGCTAGGAATGTGCGTTTACAGATCTCAGGTGCGTCAGTTCACCTGGGTGGACAACTTAAGGGAACTCCGCGTTGATGGCTGTGGAGTAAGCATTCCYGGGTGTATCCAGAGCTGTGCTTTCCCATCTCCCTTCGGTCATTGCATCTGAAGCTTGAGCAGCTCCTGAAAGGAGGAGCTCTTCTGTAGATATTACGTCTATTTTGATTTTCTCGGGAAATGCATCCACTTCCTCTGGCTTCCGTGTACATGATTATAGTCTGCAGGTTAAGGGGCAAAGCCATAACATCCCCTAAGGGAGGTTTCTCAGTCACGGAGTCATAGGGTCAGAGGTGAGAACATGCGGATGTGGTTACGGGGTCACTGGACCACTTTTAGCCTGTTTCATTAAAGACAATAATCACGAGAATATTACAACACTTTTGACTTCATTGAGGTTACCCCTGTGACAGCCTGCACTTAATATTCTTCAGCTCCGTCCTCTGTATTTGTTGGAATTACATTTTGGGATGTTGCAATCCTCTCTTAGCATCCAGCCAAAGAATGAGAGCTAGGATTATTATTTTGTTCCCAGCTATCCCCAGTCGCTTTAGGTTTAATTCTGTGCTACTTCACGCTTCATGACCGTGACCGTAACGGAATTGCGCTGTTGAACTTTTTTGTCAGGGAGCAGCAAAAGCAGGGCTTCTCCCCGAGGGAGGACGAGCTGGCGGGCGAGGGTGGCCGTGGCGCAGGTGGTGACGGTGACAGGCCCCATCGCAGGCGCCAGCAAGGCGAGGTAGCTGCCAGGTCCAGGGCCCGTGCAGGGACTCCAGCACATCTCCGGCTTCACTTCTTGACGACCGTAATTGCCGTATGCAAGAGGAAGARCAAAGGCTTCCAATAAGCAGCCTGCAAAACGGAGCTTTCATTAGGCACAGAAATAGCAAGAGCGTGTTAGTGTCTGTGCGTTCTGCTTTGATGAGGAGGGCTCGCCTAAAAATAGCGGTAGGGTTCAGTCCAATTGCAAGCAACGGCAGAAGGAAGTAGTTGGCATTACGAATGTGAAGGGAGCCATCATTTGGAAGCCTGTCCCCCCACCCCACCCCACCCCACCCCACCCCTAAGAACCCCAAATGCTGAGAACTGCAAGCACAGCAGAAAACAGTGCTGTTTATGGAGGTACCTACTTAAAAGGCAGGATTAGCATCTGGTTTTTCAAATACCACCATTAGTAATTTGAAATGTACTATTCTTGTTAAGTTTCCCACTTAGAAGTTCATATCTTAAAATGTACATAGAAATGAGAAACACAGGCACTATATATGCAGCATTAGGAAAATACTATTTAAACTTTTAAAATAATATCCAAGGAAGTTGTTTGGAGGAGTGTTGTGCTCCGAGTCTGTTCTAAACCATTTCAGATTCAGCAGCTCTAGGGCGCATCCAAAACAAAAGCATAAACACTGGGAGGGGAAAAAAAAGGATGAAGAAACTGCTCAGAAATCTGCATCCCAAAAGATGAAAAGCTGTTACAAAGTTCTTTCTGGCCTGTCTGAAAATACTTCACATCACCGTTCCTGATTCATCAGAAGCGCTGGCTGAAAATTTTCCAATAGAATCTTACTTAACCTTTCAGAAAATGCTGTTTCATCAAAACAGCATGTGCTGGGAATACATCAATATAGACAAAACTGTTCAGGGATAAAATATGTGAAAAATAGGTTTTTTTATGAGAAAAGAATGTTGCACCATCTAATTTTAAAGTTATGAATACTGTACAGAGTTAAAACAGTCAAAATCTAAAAATGGTATCAAAATTGTTTTATCAGTATGATGCTTTTGATTAGTGAAAACAGAATTATGTATTTTGGTCTGCAAGCACATATCTGTCAGTTCATTTATGAATTTATTTGAACTTTTAAAAATACATTTTTTAGTTCTGAATAAGAAAAATATATTTTAAACTTGGGGAGTTTTTGTAGAACAAATACTGAGTTTCCAAAAGTTGTATTCTACAGACACAAGCTTAGATTTTTATAACACCTACTATTTTCTATTCCTAAATGTTACCGTTAAGATTATCTTCCTACACATTTTAATAAATCGCAAATTAATTTGTCTGTGAAAACAAAATGATAGATTCTTCTATCTGTGGATTGAAATTGGCTAACAATATAATGAAAATACAGGCTGATGTTGCACATTTGTGCTCGGCAATATTTACATTACGAGCATGAATAGCAGCATTTTTTTTCTGCTTTGAAAAGATTCGGAGGAGACAGTCATCTAATTAAAGAGAGAAAAAAACATTTAACGGTCTCAGGTGGGAAGAGGACTAACCTAATCCGAGATCCGCTGGCGTGGCCAGAATTAAGCTCTGAGCGGCTGCGGATGCTGCTGGGGCGCCGGGAGGCGCAGGGCCGGGTGCGCGGCGTGGAGTGCGGTGCTGACCGCTCTGGCCATGCCCCACCAGCTATTTCCCTTTTATTACCAAAACCGCACAGTTTGGCCCCTGCCATGGCCTGGCTAACTGTGTGCGCCCGGTAAAGGGACCAGCCGGGGAGCGGTGCGGGCAGCGGGGGGAGGACGCTTTGGGCGTCGCGGCAGCTGTGGCCGCAGCATCCGCTCTCTTCCCAAGGCTGGCCTGAGCGGGGCTGGGGAGAGGCAGGACCAGACAGTTCATAAGGTGTTTTTTTCAGGAGCAAATTCATCTTTAAGTTGACTCTTTGTCTTATCTGCACCCTCCCTCCGTGTCTCCGAGATTTAGGGATATCTGGTGCCTGCGGTGGCAGATTTTCAGCTTTTGGTGAACATCCAGTTGCCATATCAACAGTGTCAGCTAAATGAGCTCCAAAAAATTCCCCCCCACTTTTATTTTACATCATCAGGTTTCTTTCTGTTTCTAATCTCTTCTAAAGCTACGTACTGTTTAAGGTCCTGTACAACGCAGCGGCATAGCTGCTGTTCTGGCAGGAGGTTGCTGCTCTCCTGCTTGGGTTCTCACGGCAGGGACTTTGTTCTGCAGCGGCACCAGGTCGCAAACACCCCCGGGAGCAGCGATGACACTGTGCAAACGAAAGACGTGCTTCGCTGCAAGATTTCACGTTTACAGCAGTGTCATTGCAGCGAGGCACCACGTGAGAGGAGCCTAGAAGTAGGGTAATGCAAACAGAAGATCAGTCCCATGTATTTAAAAAATTCTAATTGCCTTATTTTGTCCCACCCTGGTAAAAAGAGCAGATGGCTTGTTTTGTATAAAAACATACTGAAAAATAAGTCTTGGAAATTATTGGTATTATAAATAAGTTTCTYTGTTTCAGGACTCTGGGATTGATTAGATAATGTTTTTGCAGTGATGGTTGTCACAAAGATAAAAAAAACCAAAACCTTTATCCTTTCAGTAGTCTGATAGAAATATCAAGTATGTAGTCATAGCTATATCCGAAAAATTTGGTTTTATTACCTTTAGGTTAAGTGAGTTTCAGAGTACTGACAGTGTGACTGAGTAAGCCAAGCGTCTCCTACTTAGACAGGCTTGGACAGCCGTGTGTTCGGTGTTCAGAATTTCGTACTTTACCCAGATACTCTGGAGAAAATGCTAAACAAGCATTTGGCAGAATCTTGTGGAAGAACAAAAATAAAACTGGACCATCATGATGTGTCTCAGGAGAGATTAGCGTTTCCAAACAACCTCACACCAGTGGCCACACCATGCGAGACAGACGGGTCAGGAAGATTGGATATTCCCAGTTGATGTGGCCTTTCAGCTCAACCCCGTACCCCGATGGGCCCGCCAGCAGATCAGATAGCGATAAACAGGGCCAAAATAGCTGTGCAATGAGACACTTGTTAAGGCCACGGCAGGAGGTGCCCGTGAAAGGAAGCCTCCAAAGAAACAGAGGTCATCCCTGCTTCCGTGGAACTGCGCTTGCCCTGTGAAGGGCGATAAAATGCGGAGGCGTTGTAAAAGTCCTGGATTAAAGAATGCATCAGACGTGCTTTATAGGCTCTGCTCGCCTGCAGAAATTAAAAGCAAATACAAGCTTTCTAGTAAACATTTTGTTACATATTTAAGAAGTATTTTATGGCTTTTAACACATCCTCAATAGGCTCTTATCTATACAGAGGTAGGAGTTGTGGAACATTTGCACACTCCAAGGAGCATATGCTCATTTGAGCAATCCGCTAAAAACTTATGAATATCCATGGCCTTCCACTGCAGCAAAGACATCCACCACTGTGAGCTGAAAGACAAGTGGGAACAGCGTTAGGCCTATTCTCTGATTAGTAATAATGTCAATTATAAACACAAACCTTTTTCATTACTGAAGCCTGCTGCATTTTTTCAGTAATTACATTTTAGATATTTACAGCCTTTCRGTTATTTATAAGCCACTGTAAGTAATTAATGCATGACTAATAATAATAATAATAGGTAGCTGTACAACTGAATTCACAGATGGTTTTGTTGCTGCTCACCGAGTGGCTAACTGAAGGCATGGGGTTTTGTTTGTGTTAGAGGCAGAAAAAATAGCGTGCGGCACGTTGTTCCTTTTTGGTTTTGGAGCAGTTAATAATACATAATGAAACTGGACAAGGCCCCGAGCAACCTGATCGTGGCTGGCCCTGCTCTGAGGGAGGGCTGGGCCTTCAGAGGACCTTTCCAAACTGAATCATTCTGTGGTTTTGTGATTCTAAATTCTCTTTGAAACTTAATAGGCAATTTGAATTTCTTAAAATTTCAGTTACCTAGGCGTTTTTAAATCATTTTTTTTCTGTTCAGCCATCTCTTACCTATATTAATAATGTGATGACAGAATGTTGGAAGTGAACAAAGTAAGGGTTTTTCTTAATTACTTTTGGTGACTTGAAAACTTTGAAATGGGAAGAAGGATTCAGACTAAAGGATATGTTGTTGATGTATTGGCTATTTAGTT
This sequence comes from Apteryx rowi, assembly GCF_003343035.1. Classification (NCBI taxonomy): domain Eukaryota; kingdom Metazoa; phylum Chordata; class Aves; order Apterygiformes; family Apterygidae; genus Apteryx; species Apteryx rowi. The sequence continues at coordinate 691,014 of NW_020447530.1, read as the reverse complement.
ATCCGTACACATCTGAAGATTATAAAAAATTTCATTTAAATCCCTGGATTTTTATTCAATCTAGCGTCTCCAGCTTGTGTGAAAATAAACAGTGATCTGTTTGGCTTTGCCAAAATGAAGATTGTGTAAATTGGGCTGGGTTCCTGCAATCAGAAGTGCCGATTTATCCATCAGTTTTGCATAGAAGTTTCTACAGTTTCCAATACTTAGAGGTTCCTGGGTCTGACCGCTGTAGAGGATAGGACAAATTGCCTCTTTCTCTCCGGGCAATGGGAAGAATTACAGGATTCGTATTTACCAGAAACTAGCTATAAATAACTTGGCACAAGCTTTTCTGTACAGAAGATCAGAAGGAGGCAATAAGAGTTCAGTGAGATCGGYGAGAAACAGAAAATTAAAAGAACTAATGGTCGTGTATAGTTAAGTGGTGGTGTGATCCGGGACTGCTATTCTTACGACGACTGAGAACCTCTTGAGCTTACTGATGTCGTTTCGTCTCTCTTTGAAGTGGTTTGCCTGCGCACCTGACATCAAAGATACAAATATCCTTTCCCTTTGTTTCYTAAAAGGTTACAGAAGTAGATGATTTACGGTCATCAATAGCGCTAATTTATTCCTAAAATACCCATGACATCAAAGGGGGATGATTCAGTTTTCAGCAGTCTTTCCCGGCTTTCTGGGCCGTCGCGGAGGCGCTGCGCTGGGGGCTCCAGCTCCCTCGGGGGATGTTGCTTCCTGCAAGAGTAACCCGGATCCCAGGAGACGTTGCACGGGTCCACCTCCCGCCAGCTCGCCTTAGGTGCTACGTGAGGGTTTTGTACGCACAGGTAGCCTGAAACACATCTGGGAAAGGATAAATGTATGGATCGAGTGCTGCCGGTCCAACAGACGCTTTATGTTTCGGCATTTAACCAACCAGTAAGTGCAACAGTAAAGCACAGTGTTGATCTGTATTACTGAACTTCTGTCATTGCTCAAAAGCTGCTGGATATTCCTAAGTTACTCCATTTTGTTTCACAGTAAAATTATTATATATTTTACTTACATCTATCATATGAAAGCTTAATAAGAAATGTGAAATGAATCAACTTTTTTTTTTTTTATCCACCCCCGCCCTGCAACAGACATTCAAACTTCAGCGTTTTCATATCTGGCAAAAAGTCCTGAGATACRTCTGCGCATGCAAGCAAAGCAGCTTACTCCCGCGTGAAGGCACTTCAAAATGCAGCGGCAAGTCACCTGTGGATGTAATAACGTGGACAGGTAGCTAGGCAGGGCTGGAGACATCTCTTAACGTTGAAATCCTGCTGTGCTCCCGAAGGGGGCAACGCTTTCTAGCAGGCTGGCGACGGGGAGTGTGAAGAGCTGCACGTAGACCGCTCTGCAGGTCGGGYGGGCGCAGGCTGCTGAGCCTGGAGGATCGCGTGCCGGATAGCCGCCGACTGGCCTCGCTCGCCTTTGCTCCCCAGCGCGCCGGGGCCAGCGCGCGAGACAGACCTCCCTGTGTTTCCAGCGGCTGAAGCCGGCAAGTTGAACGGCCTATCTGAAGTTGACCAGGCTGAGAAAATTGTCACGGTGTGTTTCCAAACTTGCGGTGGATGCTTACCAGATGGGTAGATTTTTCTTTGCTATGTGTCCAGGGATAGCAGAACACATGCGTTGGGTGCTGGACATATTTGTAAATAGACTCTTTCCTCGGAACCTAGAGGGAGCAGAGATCACAAAAAAAACAAGTGAAGGTAGACCTCCTTGTGTGCAAAAGCACTGCGTTTCTAGGACTCTCTCAGAAATCCTGCATGGCTTGACCAGTTCCTCATGGAGAGCCCTGACGTGAACCAAGAGCCGCGTGTGACCAGATGGCGGGAGCCCCGGTTACTGCTTTTCTTTCCCTGTGCACAGCTGAAGACAGCCGCTTCAGTCACTGTTCCCAGTGTCCCCGTTTTTTTCTTGTAAACTTTCTATTGTAGTTTGTTCCCCTGGAATTTAACCCTAATTCTGTACAGCACAGCTCATTTATATCGCCGTGTGTTGTTACAATATGTAAACAAAAACGAGTTCCGTTTACAGAGCACAGAAGATTATACCTCAGGTGCAGCCAGAAATAGTATTTGCTCCCGTGATTTGTTTCCTGATGATTTTAACGTTTTAAGTGCTACGTGAAGCTGTTCCTGTAACTGACTTAGGCAGCCTCGAGTTGCGGCAGCACGCTTCGTAAATGCAAACTTCTTTGCATGAAATGATCATGCAAGTTACCTGTGTAAGTAGTGGTCACAGGTTACTGGGTAGCACAACATCGGAAGCAACGTAGTCCAGATAACTCTACGTAGTACAAGCATTTAAGCTTAAAGATAAATACTTTTATTATAAAGTGGTAAGATTTCTTGGACTTCCTTGTGTTTTTGCAGTTAACAGGTCTCCATCAGCCCMTCCAGTTTCAGTGTGTGATTCCTCTAACATAACTTCAGATGTTTGCCTATTAGCTACTTACCCAACCGTCCCTCAACACCCAGCAGAAACAGGCGCTTTCACAGCTCGGTTCTTCTGACCTAGTTTAGACACTTGCAGTCGTAGCGGCATCGTACATTTTTCTCTTTTCCCAGTTGACTATAAAAGGAGCCTAGAGTGATCTAGTCTAGAGAAAGTTACAATGTTTTTATTGAATAAAACATTGTTAAAGGCACTAATTATGCCTTAATGGTTAATAAACACACCACTACTATTGGTAATATTACTACACAATTATATCACTGCAAGTAATACTGAGTTACAATTCTGTTGCTTATTAGTATTGATAAATGGTTATATTGCTACAAAGAAAACACAAATCAAATACATAAATGCTATTAAGTTGCAATTCTGTTGCCTTTTCTCCTGCACTTAGTAGTAAGGTAGGAGTCCCTGTCTCCTTACAAACCTGTCCTTTCTTACCGCACCCTCCCACAGCAAGGCACCCGGACCTAGACCTGACAGCGGGGAGTCCAGCGGGTTGTCCGAGGGGGTATCCTCCATCCCCTATCCCGGGAATTTGGGTCCGAAGGTCGGCCTAACCACCTGCAGTAGGCACCCAACTCCCGCCATGGTAAGGTACCCCTGTTCGTTGCTCTCCGCCTAATCCGATACATTATTCCCTGTTTTTTTATTTTCCCGAATCCCCCTTTTTGCAACCCTTGTACCTCCTTGTCTGACCGAACCCCTCCCAAATAAACAGMTCATCCCTCATTACTTCTTTCTCATTGGTCCTAATTCTGTAGCCAAATTCCAGCATTGTTATCTAGGCAGTTTCAACCTAACACGGTATTAGTGATACCGGTATTTGGAGAGGATGGCCTTGCATCCCAAGACTCCTGTTTGACCCAGCGGTTCGTGCTGATTATATTTTGTTTCCGTTATATGCTTTTTGGACAAAATTATGTTACTTTAGCCTTGATACACGTACCTACCCCCCCGTTAAGCCCAAACAGTTCGCATACCAGAGCAATGACAAAACCCAGTTAGGGCTCACAACATGCTGCTGCCCTCGAACCATTTTCCTGCGGTTCCCATTAGAAAACCTTGCTGGTTTGGAGCCCTGGTGTCCCGGTGGGACCCTTGCTCATACAAGCCCATCCCAAATATCTTCAGCAGGCGCAGGATTGTGTCCTGATGGAATATGAGGAAAACAACGTGAGTATTTTTTGCAGTCAAGCTCTCTGAGACGTGCACTTACGGGATGCTTCATGCGTCGAGGCATACTTTCACAGGCGGTGTTGGTAGGAAAGACACGTGTGAGTGGTATCAGAAGAAAATAAAAAATTACTAGGGAGTTTTAGTTAACTGACTGCTTTTCCTGCCTGCCGCTGCCAGGGCTATTCTGCTATGTGGACACATTAAAAAGAAACTATCAGCATAGAAAATCGATGGGAAAGATGCAAAATATTTCTTATCGCAGGTGGTTGCTTTGGATTATTTATCACAACAAGATTTCAGAGGGTCTCCTGGGGACCTGCCATCCTCAGATACTCACACACCGGTATTAATTCCAAACATTATTAAGACACATTTAAAACCCTTATTAAATGCAATCAAGTCTGATTTAGWAAGATTGGGAAGGTAAACATAATTAAAATGAATGCACTGCCTGGAATATAAATTCTTTCTTATCCAGCGTTTGAGAGTCATATTGTGAGAAAATTAATAACCTTAAGCAGTATTTTTTGTGGCCTACTGAGAAAAGAAAAGGTTTGGTTACCCTTGTTAAAACCTTTCCAGCCTCTTTTGAAGGTAGATCCTGAGTCCAAAATAGGGTTTTTATCCGAAATACGATTTTAATAATTTTAAAATGACTTTAATTCCTTTCCTGGATACTGGAATACACAGCRCAAACAGGAAGTTTTATCATGACTTTGTTCACTGACCAGATAAGGAATCAGAGAAGAGGGATGGGAAAAACTAAAACTTGCTGGACTGTCTTTCCGCAGTTGGGTTCAGCTCAAACCCACGCTCCACATCTCAGCTTAGTGCTTTTTAAAGGCAATGGAAGAGACAGGGCCGATGAACAGAAGAACCAGACGGAAGTCATCCGGTGTTTTATTCCCTTTTCCCCAGTCCTAGCTTTTAAAAAGATACAGAACAGACATTAACAGGAAGAACTGCTTTCCTAAGACCCAGAGAAGCTTCCAGGGCAAGCTATCKCAGAATATAGCAACTTTTTTGTGTTGCTTGTAGTTTCAGTGTCTGACTCCAACCGCCCCAAAGATCTTTGAGTTCAATRTTCACATCCGTGATGAGTAACTCCCTACCAGTGTGTGTGATCCCGTGGTCAYTACTCCGTCCTTTGGAAAGCTGAAAAGACAACCRAATAAAATTGCRAAGTGGAGGCTTATCAAGCCCAATGTAGAGTAACAAGGACTGACAGCTCTTCGACCATCAGGCTGTTTCATAAGCAGACCTGAATGATAAGTTTTGCAATGAAGTTTTTCCCAAGTAATGTGATTTGTATTATTGTTTTAGTTTTCTTGCTTATAAAATAGGCGACAGTTGGCAGATGGCAGTGAAGGCAAACAGATCTACTTCCAGTMGAAAACAAGTTATTTTCTTAGCTTTTTTATTTTTTTGTAAAGTTATTTTCTTGAAAGCGGTTAGATACAAAGCAGTAATCTCTCCTTAATCCATCATAATGCCATTTGTTGAAAGTCCTATTTTCACTGCTAATTGTGTTTCTGGAGCTAAATCTTGACACTTTCAGTTAGTCTTATTTTCCAGGGACCGCAACAAGTCCGGGGTTAATCTTTCAAAGCTGGTTTAATGTCCTCTGCTGCTGCTGCCGTTTCATTGCTATTAGCGTTGCCGCTCGCTGTCTTCCCTCCACGCGGCAGGAGCATGCGCGCGTGTGGCAGGGGGGACAGCAGGCACCGCTAGTAATGCTGTTTGGGACGATTCGTGCTGTTCTTCGGGCAAATCTGCAGGTCAAGTGTGGCGTGGCACATCCTTCGGTGAGCTTTCTGAGGGGTTCGCTGGGATCCCGCAGTCGTTTGCCGCTCGGAAACAGATTCAAAGTAAACTCCTGATACGGAGATTATGTTTAGAGAAAATATAATTCCTAAGTCCCACGTTTACTGTGTGAAGCACAAAGCTTCTCGAAAGTCTGACGTGATTTATTTTAATAAAAAGTTGGAGTTAAATCAACAACGCTAATGCTTGCCCAGTGGAAAAGAAAAGAAAACGCACTGTTGAACATTAGCCTCTTTAAATATAGCCAAACTTGTCGCTAGAGTTTTGTTCATTCCTGAGACAATCATGTGAAAGTCTTTAAAATGAAATATTATGTCAAAAGGAGGGTGTCGGGATAAATAATAATATTCTCAAGTGAAAGACTGTAGATAAACCCCTTACTAATTTAATCAAGAATTTAGGAACTTTCCAATTGCAAATAGTAATTCAGCCTCTTCTTCAGGAACTCGGAGATAGGGGCATCCTCATTTGCAGCTCCRCTGCTATTTGTAAAATGCTTATTTTTTTGTCTTCAAACCTACTTTTTCATGATAACTTTTTTCAGAGTATCACATTGCTGTCTGTTCTTATCACGTTGGTACAGACGATAAGACAACCATCTCTTTCRGACTTTGCACTGTGTCCCCAATACCATCAAATATGCCTACTAACATTGCATCCAGGTTTCCTTCTTTCCATAATACTGAGATACCATTTGTACTTTTTTAAGATTAGACATATCAAAACACTGAATATGCACATCATCATGTGCATGATTTACTGGATAGCTGTGCTCACTTTTTCTCAGGGTGTGTGTGTATTCTTCCAGGTGTTTATTCGTTTTCTCCTGTCTTTGCTACTCACCTTGTTCTCCTTAACGATTCAAGTAGTAAAGAAGATTAGGATGAGACACAATTTTCCATCAAACCTATAAAAAGAAAGTTTGACTTGARTTATTTGTATTGAATGAAAGACATGAAATTTTTCAGACAATGGCTTTCAGATTTTGTCATGAGACAGTGTGGTCACTTTCTGGCCATCTGAATATCTCATCCAGTTTCTAGTATTTCGTGAAGTTCTAAACAGACATCCATTTCCATTACATCTTCCAGGTAGTTACGACAATGAAGAACACTTCTAAGATGCTGATATGTAACATAGATGGAAGAATATCTTTTTGAATTAAGAAACAGCTGTTTCTGTGGTTGTACAAGTATGATGATCCTACAGAGAAGAGGGCAGTAACATGAATTAATGCGACAGACAGTCAAATGCCTGACAAATACCACATTTGGACTGTATCTCTACGAAATTATTTGAGGTCAGAAGAATGGATTTCATTCACTGCTGGCTTCACAAAGTCATCTCGTAGGTTAAAAAATTTGGTCATATTCCAGAAGATTGAAAAAGGGATAACATATAACATTTTCAAAATGGAAGATCAAACCCCTTTGTTGATTAAAAAAAATAGCATTTTTATTTCTCCCAGTTTTATAGTAATGCTATTGRACAGGCAGAGTATGTGTATGTCCAAAAATGAGAGACAGCTAGTTTAATATTTGCAGAGACTGACACAAACTCTGTGTTCTGTAGGCTTTGCGATATTTTACAGAAAAATGGCTAGGAGCAAAAGGAAGTTATAACATCTAGAATATGCAGGTGCTTTTGGCTCAATGCATTATTCACCACGGTGCTGCACGCTACTCCGGTTTAGGTGTCAGAGGACTTTGCAGTGTTTATTGTCTCAGACACAAAATCATACCACTTCAGACTGAGGCTGCTTCGTTTGAAGGCAGCTCAGAAAGGGTTATGAAGCTTGCAATTGCCTGCATCTGTTCTTGGGTACTCAACGCAGGGACTTAAAAACAGGCTGAGCAGTCATGTTATTGTGGCTTCACTACAAATTGTTTCTCAGTAATGTATTTTTTTCCTCAACATTGTTCAGTGCTGCCTTGATTCTTTTTGATATTTTCTCACCTTTTGCTAAAAAAATATATATATATATATAAAATGAACAGTATAGGGGAGTTGACTGAAATTGTCTTGCTTGGAGGAAATGTCAGTTAATCACAGCCGACCCTGGAAGAGTAGAGCAGCTCAGCAGTGAGGAACCCTGACATTCGCCTTGGCTCTTCTAAGACAAAGTAGTGACCTACTGATCTACCCTGTAGGTTCTGGGCGATGACTATTAACTTAGCTATCGAGACCTAAAGAATAATTTCTGTCTGCCAGGAGGTTCAGTAAGAAATTGTCTCGGATCGGTCAGGCCTTGCATCAGTATTGTTTTACTGTCTTTTGCAACGTGTGTTTTAATAGTAGCATCTCGGCATGACTTACGGTGGTGGTTTGTTGTAAGCGTGTTGCACAGAGGATGTTTGCAGAGGTGAAGGCAGAGGGTGATGCCTTACAGACAGACTGGTGTGGCTCTGCAAACGCGACAAGCTTTCTCGGGAAAGGTTTTGCGTGCCCTGGTGTAGCTGTCRAAAGGAAGCAGTTTGCAGGTGACCTTGGCAGAGCGCCGTCAGACGGGGCGAGCTGGGAACAAGCTGACTGCAGTGACGGGTATGTTCAGCCTGAAGGAGGAGGTACGGCTCTAGAGGCGTTCCCCAGAGCAAGTTCTGAAGGAAGCAGAGCGGAGGACAGTCAAAAGAGAGAGAAAAAAAAAAAATCTCATCTAAAGAGATCCATCACGGTTTTTCTACAGAGATTTAAGCAGCAAGGGCATTCAGTATGTGATTGCAACTAACTGTTGAACAATTGGCTTTTTATGACGCAAAATTAATGTTGCTTTTTAAAGAGAATTCTGTAATATAAAGAATACAAGTGCTGTAAATACGGTGCACGGATTTTTGGTAAAATACTGTGTCAAAGGCCTTCCTTTTACACCTTTGTGCTGCATTTTCTTTCTGCAGCGTTACAGCTAGGCTTGGCTTAAACTGCTTTTCACGCAGAAAGCCGTACTTCTGTTCTCTGACGCCTGTTCCCTCTTTTCTTCGTGCGGGCTCAGCGCGGCCGCGCTCGTGCAGCCGGGCTGCCCTGAGGTTTGGTCGCTCGCGGTGTCRCCTCCCGCCTTGCACCGCTCCGAGCCTGGCTGCGGGTAAAGCGACCCGCGCCCGGAGCTCATTACTTCCCTCGCACCTGCTAATCTGGCTCTTTATTGGTTTTTTTTCTTTATTTGGCTGTCTTTCCCGCTAGAAAGTGGGAGGAAGAAAARACTGTTAATCAAAGTGTTAACTGTGATTCCGCATCAAGAAGCTAGTGCAAATTAGCCATTTTTGACAATCATTCCCCAGGAAATTTACACAGATTAAAATTAAGAGATTCCTGACAGAGATTATGGTGACTTTGATGCYGTTTCAAGGTTACTATAAAAAGGACCGAAGTAGTACTTTCATAATTTCAGAGAAGAGATTAGAAATGTAGCACTGTGGAATACCCAGAGCAGGCTGCAGAGGAGCCTTGAGCAGGGAACCGCTCGCATTTTGCCTTAGGTACATGGGCAAACCAGGCTCGTGCTCAAGGGGAGTATGAAGCTAAGCACGTTCAGGGTGTTACCAAAACAGCAATGGCAGAGCAAGCTGCAGTGATGGTTTTACCTCCCGTAGCCTGTAGTCCGCAGAAATTGCCTGTGTACTGACTGTCGCCCAAAGAATTAGGCAGATCTGAGCAGATGCAACTTTTCTGTCTTGTAAAAAAATCGTGGCTTGTCAAAAAGATTACAGTCTCAGTCTGTTCAGAACCTTTTTAGAAGTTTGTAAAGTTAACATCTCAAGAAAAATTAACTCTCAGGATTTAGAGGATTTTATCATGAATAATCAAAATTCAACGATTTTCTATTTTAGTTTTAATTTATAGTACAGGAGATTTACATTTCATAATGGAACAGTATTTTGAACTGGAAAAGTGGAATATACAATTTCCTTGACATGTATTTCTAACTTTGTGGAAGCAAAAGTGATCAAAGCTGTAAGCAAAAAGTAATCAAAGCATTTCTAAATTAATTTAGCTGGGAGAAGGGAGATGAAACCCAGGCTCACAAGTTGTCGAGTTTGACACGAGTTTCTCCATTGCTCCCTGATTCGCTAGTTATTACACAGGGACAAACTCCATCCTTGCAGGTATTACGGACTTTTCCTCAATCCGCTTGCAGATATTTTCGTTTGGCGGAAACACTTCTTCTGTTTTTTCCTTCGTTTGCCTGTTTCACTGCAGCTCAGTAGCTGGCGACTTTGAAAAGATCCAGGTGTCGGTGACTCCGTTCAGCTGTTGTCAGGACTCGTCAGGACGCTGCTACCACGCGCTCTGCGATGGAGGCTGGTCACAACTTGTCTTCCGCGCRGTGCCATCCGATCAGCAGACTTTCCCACAACAGAGACACGTCCGTGGGTTACAAACGACAGCAAACTGCGGACGTGCTTTCCAGTCTRTTCACCCCTCATCGCTGCGGATTCCTTCTTACAGCTTTGCTTCGTGTGCTTGTCCAGAATGTAAGCTTGGAAGAGTATTATTTTCCATTATTATGTCTATTTCTGTAATGCCACTCTTAAAAAAATTACCCTGTGCCTTTGATCATAATTTGAAATTTTTGTTTTCCTTTATGAAGATTTATACATAACCGAAGTAACTGCAGGGAAATTTCAAGCAATACCACAATTAGCACAGGAATTCTGTGTTCAAAGCATGCTCAAACTCTCAACCAGTGCAAACGTACTTTCGTTAGCCTTACACTAATTTACCCAGCTTTGATATAGTATGAAGGCTCTGCGGTGTACTTTATTGCCTCCTGAACATTGCCACGCTCGCTTTGTACATATAATGTACATATAATGCAATGACTTTCCAAAACACCCCCAAAAACCTCCARAAAAGAACAACTCTTCCACAAAACCATTGTTCTCTTGTCTTGAAGTGTTGTCTGTTTTTCCACAACATGTCTTTACGTTCTCTAAATACAGCTGCTCAGCTGTCTTATTTAATATTCTACATGTGCTGGTTCTTGTAGATCTCTTTTATTACCATTATTCTTTGTTATCACTGCTTTTTGACCTGGAGCAAATTCTTGACCCTGCTGCAGTCCCAGAACCGCTGGCTTCAGTACGACCAGGCTCCTTTCCTTGCAGCCCGCGCTTTCCCGGGCTGCGACCGCCCGCGATACCATGGGCACTACTGGTGGGAGTGGGAGCTCCCGGCATGGCAAGGAAAAGGGTCGGGAAGGGGATCTGAGCACTCCCTGGTCCTCGAGGACGGAACGTACGAGGCCCCCAACGCTGCCGACGCGACGCAGGACGGACAGAGGTGCAGAGCTTCTTCCAGGCGCAGGTATCGCCCGTCGGAGCGGTCCCGGGCGGTGGGGGACATCCTCCACCGAGCCCAAGCTGCTGCCGGGGTGGAGCGGGGGTCTTGGGGCGCTGTCCTGCACGGGAAGCGTGGGCCTGGACTGCTCCATCGAGCGTCTGCCGGCACGTCGTGGAATGGGGCATCTCCGCGTGCTCTCACCGCCCTCTTGCCTCTGCTCTCTGGCTCCAACACCCCGGACGTGCTCAGCTTCCCGTTCCCGTGTTCCTCCTGGCGTTGGACCCCGCGGTGGCCGACGGCAGCAGCCGGCCACTTTCCCAGCCCGGAAAGCCCCCCGAAGGCTCACGCTCCTGCGAGCACTTCGGGGTGCAGCTGCCCCCATGGCGAGCTGGTGCGCGTGGCTGACGGAAGGCCAGCATCCTTCTCGGCTTGCGGCTTTGCCGCTGCAACGATGCCGTGATCGCTTAGGTCGCTTCTGATCCCAGTTGCGTCCTTCTCTACGCCATATGGTTTCCTTTTCTGACTCGGTGCCTTGAGTGGTTCTTCAGCACTTGCAAAGCTGAAATTATCCAGTATCGGTAAAAAGCAGCCATCCCTTTGATGATGTATGCCGTATTTTCCAATGTACTTCTCTCTTCTGGATGGTAAGACTTTATATATAAACAAAGTGTTTTTTCTCCTCCGTATTGCAGATGTACACAAGGAAAAGGGCCGTTCGATGGAGACATTCTTGCTCTACAGGTAAGGGATCAAACACCGCGTAGATCCGTCCTGTATAACCCTCATACGCTTCAAGAACGGCTTTCACTTGCTCTGCAAAGCCTGTGTCCTCTGCAGTGTGTTGTTTAGCAAGTCCATGGTTCTGCACTGTTACATTTATTTCCTGTATTTTTCATGATCAGGTTTTTGTTTTCCAAGAGGTAATTCTCAGTTAGAAGAGAAGTTCCGACACAGATCCTGGCACTATTACTATGGTAGGCAACGTAATTCCTTGGGGTGCTTTTTCATCCCCTCCTTGGGATCTGTTTTCAGCTGTGCTCCTATGCTACCCTGTGCTTTTAGAACAAGCCTCTATAACAACATGAAAAAGAGAAAAACATCTGAGATAGTTCTTGTCCTTGCTGTCTCTTGCAATTTAAGATACAGTATTCAAGAACTGAAGCCAAGGCTTGAGTTTTTATTCTGAAAAAAATCCCCAATGACCAAACATTCTGTTTATAGAGAGAATAATCAACTTTCTTACTATAAAGACTGCAAAAAGTCATTTCTGAGCCTTCTGTTGGAGAAACATTCTTTTATGCCATTTTTTCCCAGCATCCACATATACCCTTTGAAAAATACAATTGAAATAAAATGAAATAAAAATAMAAATGAAATGCAAAGTCTTAGTGAAATAATGTCCATTGCACCAAATTTTGGTTTCTAAAAAACAAAAGACAAAAGAACAATGCAAACATACTTCTTACACTGTTGAAACATTCTCTTTTGAGATTTTGGGAACAAGGGTTTCAATCTTTTTGTTTTCAAATTACTTTTTGTTTCATTTAAAAATATTGTAGAATATACTATACAGTAAAAATGGTAACTCAGAATATTTTTAGTAAGAAAGCTATTTTTAATGGCAAGTTCCTTTTTTTTGTGGAGAATTTAATTTTATTCTCCAGGTTTTATTATCAGTTGAAGCCAAATTTGAAATGTATGAATTATTTGTGTAATAAAATTTTCATTTTAGGACTTCTATTTTTAACAACACCTCTTGCTAGTCACAGCTATATCCTTTACTGCCTTCATTTGTTCTATCAACTTTTAACCTTTTTTTCTATTATTCATTTGAACYGGTATGTACATATTACATAAATAATGGAGAATAAAGGTTTTATAGCAACTCCCTTGTCCAAGAAAGGAAAAATTTCTCTACTGACACAGGGAAAAATCTCACATTTATCTCAAAATACATATCAAGAAAAAGCAAGTATCGTTTCTTTCAATTTTTCACATCCATTTCTAAGTAAAGGTGGCTTCGGCCCTTCAGTCCCTTTTTTATGTCAAGGAACACTTTTTGTGGACTAGCTCCTGGATTCTCTTTTACCCGCATTGATTTTCCATTATTTGGGTGAACTATTTCTTGTTATTTGAAGTCAGTGGTGAGTTTTGCCTAAAAATTGATATCACTGTGTAGGTTTTGTTTCTTTTTGTTTTATGCTTAGTTCAAGCTGCATGGTTGGATGCTTTACTTGCTTGCTTGCTTTTTCTTCCTTTATTCCTTCCTTCCTTCCTTTCCTTCCTCCTTTCATTTCTTTCTTGCTTTCTTCCTCATTCTTCCCCCCTTCCTTCCTTTTCTTTCTTTCTCTTTTTCTCTCTTTTTTCTCTCTCTTTCTCTCTCCTTACTTTTTTCTTACTCTTCCTTTCTCTTTCTTTCTTTTTGTTCTCTTTTCCTTCCTTTTTTATTTTTTGTAAAGTTATTTTCTTGAAAGCTGTTAGATGCCAAGCAGTAATCTCTCCTGAATCCATCCTAATGCCATTTGTTGAAAGTCCTGTTTTCCTCCCCTTTCTCTTTCGTTCTTTTTTTCCTCCCTTTTCCTTCTRTTTCTTCCTCCTTCCCTTCCCTTCCTTCGGACCTTTCCGAGGGAAGACCTGCCGCCTGCCCTTCCGCAGCGCCGGCAGCGCTCCCGTCGGGGGGCTGAGCGCGGCCGCTGGCTGCAGGAGCCTCGAGCCTGGCCGAGGGGAAGGGGTTTAGGAGAGCTCTCTGAGACCATGGGGAGTCTCTGCTGTAAATTAAGCAGGGCTAAATCCTGGCCTCATTTACCTTGTAAAAATAAGCAGAATTGCTTTGGATGTATTGTGTTATAAGTAAGGCTYGTAAGCATTTGCTTTAAAGCTTTCTGTTTCTCCTTTTTATATCTATTTCATACACTTAGACTTGCGATCACTTGGAAAGCTCAATAGCGTGCATGAATCACCTCGTTTTCCTGGGGTCCCGGAACAGCGTTTGCAGCAATYAAACTTGCGTTGAACCTGACTCCTTTCTTTTGCCTATGGCAGGCTAAACCACAGATGCCAAACAAATTTGCATTAATGAGCTATTTTCTTGTGAGGAAGAAAATACAACCTTTTTGGGCTGTTGCTATGCACATGTATGTTTTGAGAAAGCAACAGCTTAGACTGCCTAATTATGCCAAAATAATGAAGCGAGGAGGGGCACGTGCCAATTAACTTCAKTTGGTGCCGGGTAGCAGCTAGCGGCGGCAGGGCTGGCGCTGCAGCTCCGCTCGCGTGCAGCGAGGCGGCTGCCGTCCCGGCGCGCCACCGGCATCCGATGGCCCGCGGCTCTGCCGGGACGAGGCCGGCTGCCCCGCGGG
>NW_020447530.1:647836-676831 GCF_003343035.1 Apteryx rowi | reverse complement strand
CGCCTTCCGGCAGCTCTGCCGCGGGAAGCGCTGGAGAGAGCCCCGTCGTGTTTGAGCACAACTCCGGCTGCCTTTAAGGGATTAAAAACGCGCGTGCAGGTGCTCGTGAAGCGTAACATATTGTGGCACTGATTCTGAACCCAAGAATCCCGTTAGCAGGCTAATTAGCTGCTGCGTGTAATCCGAAAGGAAGAACTTTACTCTTTCTTACAATCGTGCTCATTTGATTTCGCAGCGAAAACGTGTTTTTGAAATATGATTACGCTTTAGTGAGTTAAGGATATAAATGCACAAAGTGAAAACTTGCAGGCAGCGGCGCTTCACCTGTCCTTGCGTGTGGGATCTGCCTGCACGACCCGCATGAGCGCTGAGGGGGCTCACGAGTGACTCCCCTCGCCAAGGCCGTAATACCGCAGGGGTCATGAAACGCAGGGAAAACAGACGAAGCTGAGGGTGCTGAAAGGTTTTCAGTACGCACTGGGATAAGCCCACATTTCCCCAGATGTCTTTGCCTTTTCCTCCCGGATAAACCGTTCTTTTTGTGGCCCCATTCTCCCAACCACAAGTAATCTGCAGTTGGTGAATGTTCACTCCCTGCCCCGCCACGTCTCTTCCTGTAAGTTAAAAACTGCTTAGTTCTGGATATTTTTACTAATTGGAAGCCTTAGGTTTTTTGTCACGCTTGCTTTTTTTTTTTTGCCACAAACAGCAGGTGAATATACAACAGCTTTGCTATTAATGTTTTCCTGACTATGCCAGCTAGTATGCAGCTGGCCATCCCAGTCTATGRGGCAATCTGTGCTTTACCTCTAAAATTCAGCCTTCAAATAGGATATTATCCAATGGTCCGCGAACTAAACCTTCAGATTAACTCCGGGCTATCTAACAGTGATGCTTTCCCCTATTTCTCTCCATTTCCTTTTCATTAAATTTCCAGCCTTCTATAATTTGTAGTTCTGTGCAATGCTGTGTCACTCTCTAATGGGGTGTCCTGACCAGGTGAAGTCCCRTTTGTGATTCCATAAACTCACCCAGGTGTCAGCTACATAGTGTGCTTCTCTATTATGCCTTTATGTGTGTTCCTGCTGGATAATTTATCTATTCTTCTAAGCCAGGAGCATTTTCGGGCAGTTGAAGAACTTCTCTGGATTCCTGCTTGCTTCATGGCACAAGGCAACTTATCAAGCATGTCCCTTGTATCTTCATATTTGGTGAAGTTTCCTTGGAGCATGGTTCCTTGAGGGAGCCTCCGTAGCTGACCTGGGTCTGAGAGGAGCATCCTGCRCCCCGACAGTCCTCGCTGCAGGTGGGAGTCCAGTTCTGTCTCTGAACTCAGTGTGTCCCACTAGCAAACACTGATCACACCTCAGACACAGGAGCACGAGACAAGGAAGCAAGTTCGAAAGTTACTGACGAAACATCTGTAGAAGTGCCTGGAATACTGACATCCTGTTATAACTGGAAAACCCACATCAGACCCATTTCATTCAGCACTCAGTCCCTTTTTACTTGCTTGGTGAATATTATGTTTTAATTTTAAAACTATGGGTTGTGAATTTTAGTCTATAAAAAATTGTCATTTTGCACATATAATGCTTACTGTCGAGACTGCATTGGGTACTGGAACTGCAGGTTTTTTATTTATTACTGATGTATAGAGCCTGTTTTTGAAACAGAAATGAGTAGAATAGAGAATCCTCCTTTATTTCTTTTTTTTTTTTTTGGCAGACTTTTTTAATTTATTCTTTGGAAGTCTGCTGAAAAGGGCACTATTCTGCTGAGAAAAGTAGAACCTCACATCCCCCGGAGTTTCCAGCAAGTTGTGCAGCAGTGGGACCGGTATGAGTAGGATGTCATTTCTTTCTTTCTGGCCAAAGGCAACCATGTGCTCCAAAATTTAAAACTGCTTTGTGTCTGGGAGTGTCCCGTCTTCTATTTGCTAGGACAGGAGAGAAGCAGGCAACAAACTGAGAGCAATAGCCATGTGATGCAGCCAGGAAGAGGGAGGACCGTGACAGTGCGCGCTGTACCGAACCCAAAACGCTAATCACACTCGCGTGGCCGACTCTCCGTGTGCCACTCTCTGTATTTAACCCCACACAGTCTTCTGTCTCATTAGCTTGCTTTACACTGCTGACAGTACGTTGTAAATAGCGTATGAAATTAAATACTCCTGCCCACCCAGGGGGACATCCCYATCAGTGCTCTTTGCTAGGATATTGGACTCACGACAGAGAGGGGCCAAAGAAACCCTCTCAACTCTGAAGAGCGCACAGAGGGGGATCGCTCTGTGGGCTCAACAAATTCATAACGCTCCTCTCTCATGATTAAGTGGCTGCCAACAGTGCGACTGAGACTGTGCACAGATTAGAGACATGCAACCCATAGTCAGAGGGCATCGAATTGTCACAGCAGCAGAGCTGTTAATCGGAAAATGAGAAATACAGGTTCAATTCTTTGCCTGCAGTGGTGCCAGATGCTTCCCCAGCCGTCTCTTCTGCGTGCTCGTTCCTAGGCGTTGGGCTGCGAGGACTCACGGGCAGTCACACGCTGGTGGTACCTTTGTTAGACCCTCATGTGAGCTGTTGGCCATGGAAGCTGGGACCATTCCCATTCTGGTCACGGATCACAAAAGAAGGGGTGTACGTCTGAACGTGAAAATCAAGATTATGTGCATCAAGTGCAGACCAGCCTTTTGCAGCCCGTGTGATGAAGGTCTAGTCTCGGAGTTAGCTTTATTGAAAGGACAGGGCATCATATCTTTTGGATGCTAGTAGAACTCTTTTAAAAATTGATGATATATATATATGCCATGACCCAGCCCAACACCCAATGTGTTAATGGAGATGGCCTTGTCTAGGCTTTGAATAGTATGGCAATGGAACAATATGCACTGTCTAATTTATATATAAATATTGCTTCTTCTCTACTTTGAGCTCTGAGTTCCTTTATGTGATTTCTTGTGTTGTCAGCCTTTCTAGCTAGCATTTTACCTTCACTTTGGTTGAAATTGCAAGAGGAACTGACAACAGCAAAGACGCTGCACAATCATTTTCCTTGCTGAAGCTGAATTCAAAAGCCCCTTTGGGTAAAGACTTATSTACCTCCGAGGCGAATTACCCATCGCTTGCTGTGGATGGTGTGAAGGTTTACCTGGCAAAGGGGCCTGAAAGTTCTGCCAAGCTGTCTTCCTGCTTATTTTAGGTAACAGTTTAAAAAGGTCAGAGAGAGAGAGAGAGAGTACGTGATTTTAATAAAAAACACATGCAAGATGGAGGATCCTAGTGGACACAAATTGGAACCCAGTTCTGAAGAAGACTTGAGCAGTTTTGCTTTTGAGCAGGCAATTAAGGCATGAAATAACATCGCGGCTTTTTTTTTACTAACCTTGTCAAGCTGTGTATTTCCACCTGGGCAATCCAAGGTAAAAAAATAATTATTTTAGAATCAGTGATGTATCTATTAGCTCCTGCTAGCACCTATTGCTGAAGATTTGAGGTGTAAATGAAAACATCCTGCAGCGGGAACTCTGAGCAGAGATGAAGCMATGGGCAAGACTGAGAAGCCTCCAATCTCTGGGAAAGAGAAGGGGCACTGGAAACAAAAAACAGAGGGCTTGCTTTAAGATTCAAAGCCATAGGCAGCATGTGGATTCACCTGAGAAAACCTTAGGAGAACCACGTTCCCAGGCGGACTCAAGTGCAGGGCCTGGTGAGAACGCCGAAGCTGGAGCTAGAAGGCAACTCCGTGACAGCTGCCTACAGACCTGGCTCTCTGCAGTGAAAGCTGCAAATTCAAGGAGCTGCATCAACTAAAAAGAGCCAGGTTTACTCTCATGCCAGCACTGGGCATGTTCCAGTCAGCAGAATACTTTGGGGTGTGATGATGTTTGGTGACACTGATAATTTTCCTCACTCTGAGATGCTCTACTCCATATAGAGTATATAGTCTCTATATCTATATATAAATAGATAAATAATTATTTTATTACTCAGCTACTAACCTCCCCAGCCACGTTAATAGTCTTTATTTCKAAAAATAGAAATATGTATTAGAATACCTAGTCTCTGTATCTCCACAAAGAGAGCAATTTAAGTCCATAAGCRCTATTCTACCTGAATAAAAGCATCACAGTTTAGTGCATAGTAACCAGAGAGCTTTGACCCAAGCGATTCCTGTGCCATAGGTGTGTGTTAGCAATAGCTAATGAGGTAGGATCAGCTAAAACAAAGTACGCTGTATATTCCATCACAGTTACTCAAGTTTGAAGAGAAAAATCAATGCGGGGCTGAAATATCAGCTGGCAGGTTCTATACATAAGGAGGCTGCAGAAGGCTGGACAGAAAGGAGACAGATGGGGTGCTGTCAGCGCGGTTTTCAGAGGGTCCTCGAGAATCTCTCACAGCAAAGGCAGTTTGCAGCACAGAGAAGAGAAAAACGGGAAAATCCATTGATTTGTTTTCTTACATGCCTTCTTAAAACAACACAGTTCAGAAGTACAGCTGCAACATTCATCAAAGAACCTCATGTCAAATGAATTAATGGAAGTCCCTAGATGGTTCCTCTTAGACTTGTCAAGTGTTTTAACCTCCTCTAAATACTAATGGAAGAAAAACCTTTGTTTAGTATTACACAGAGCTGTCCCCCTCACATTTTTGTTCTTTTCAAGTAAACCATAAAAAGAAAAGAAAAAGAAAAAGGGGGCATAGTCATTAGTAGGCTTACAAGTCTCCAGAACTCTGTGAGTTGAAAAACTATTTATCTCCCATTGCAAAGCTCTGTGAGCTATTTATTAGCCTCATTTTTTCTTTGCAGAATATCTACCCTATATCTCATTTAGGAATATGGAGGGAGAGGTGCAAGAAGTATTTAGCATTTGTAGGTACATGTATTACCAAAATAAAATACAATGCACGTCAATAATGTGCAGCGATATAAAGCATCTGGTGTGTGCGAGGATGAAGCTCAAATTCGCAAAGGGAGGGTTAAGAGCAGGTATATCTATCCCTAAATATCTTGACTGGGGAAACCTTGTGTCTAGCTGACCTCAACTGTATTAACATCATGCTTTTGCATAGGTAGGAGCAAACTTTGCCAGCTAGCACTCGGCAATTTCACGCAGTTTGTAGGCAGCAAAGCACCGCTGTCCTGCTGGACACAAGYTTCTCCCACCAGTACTGAGTCCTGACTGCCACAGTGATCCTTCAGATGTTTGCGGAGGGGGGGGGCTCAGTGCAGACTCTTTCGATGCAGATCCTCACTTCGCCGTAGGAACTCGGGTGATAAGGAGAGGTCTGACCCACGGCAGTCACAGCTCGCCGTGTGGCCAACTGCATCTCTGGGGCGAGAGGGCAGAAGTCCCTTGTCTCCCTACGCCAACTCTCATCGCTGGGGTGGTTCCCTCTGAAGTCTCCTTGGTGGCAACCTCCGACACCTCGTATCTCGGCCTGAGCTCCAGGTCCTTCCCAGGCACGGTGTGGCCATGGCCAGAGGTTGCCGTATCCCTGCCATGAGTTTGCCTGCCAGCCCCTTGCTGTCGACAAGATCAAAATGCTGCATACATCCAACAAGGTCATTCTAGTAGCCTATTTTCTGCTAATCTCCACTAATCTCTCATACACATCAAGGGCCACTGGATAAATCAAGTTACCTGAAGCTTCATTCTGGAGGCAGAGCAACCATGGTGAAGATACTGATCCCACCATTTTCCCCTCTTTTTATATCTTTTTTTTTTTCCCCACAAGCTCCACTGCCAAGTCTGGGAAACTGTCCAGAGAAGAGGTTGTAGACAGAGAAGAGGGAATGTGTCCTTGGAGGTGAAACAAGGCAGAAAGAAAAGCGAAGAGCTGCTCCAGAGAAAAGTGCAATGTGCTCACAAGTAAGGTCAGCTGTGATGTCACCCGACTTTCGGTTTCACTCAAGATGCTTTTTGCTGGTGGCTGTCTTGATTCCTGATAAACGAGATGTCGTTCTTCAGAAATGTGTAACAGTAACTATAGAAACTGTGGTTTGCCCTAATATCGTACTGGGCTCTTGGCCTGAACAATTTAATGTAGCAGCAAGTCCCACCAGCTAACCATAGATTGTGCAAAATATTATTTGAATTTCATGAATTGTCTTTTTGCCTCTGATACATCTCTTCAAACCCTTCACATTTTAATCAGCTTTTATCGTATTCTCCTTTTCTTCTCTTTTAAAACCATATGTCTCTTTCACTCTCTTCTCATAGGAAAAATTTTTTGTCGTCGCTCCTTGCTTTAATTTTTGCTATTGTTTTTCAAGTTCTACCTTACTGTCATGAGCTATGTCCGCGTTCTGCCAAGTTCTCGTGTGTCTTTCAATGAACTGCACAAGCAATCATGAACAGCAAACAGGGACTGTATTTACATTTATCTGGCAGAAGGATGGAAGGCATTTTGCACGGAAAGAGAAAGGTCGGATGTTTTGGCGGGGCGGGAAAGAGCAGTCAGCAAGCTGAGGGAGGCACCTGTACGTTCCTGTTGTCAGGAACATCCTGGTAGAAGAGTCGGATTTTGAGGAAAGAAGAAAATTAGGCCATTTGGCCTACTCATTTGGTGCAGAAGGTATTCTGTATTTATGCTTTCAAAACGTGGGAAGAGAAGACAGTATAATCAGTTTCAGTAAATGGGAATCATACATCTAGATCACTGCCCCTCTGAGACTTTACTGTCTTAGTTCTGTTAATGCATAAACCAGAAGCACTTCTTGCCATCTTGCACTGTCAATAAACAACACAGTGAACCATCTACTGTATCTCGCATGCAAAACATTAGCTTAAAGCAACTGACGTTATGCATATTCTTGACAAGTCTCTATTAATTCCCGCATGAAGCCTMCCTTTTAATTAAATTTGTAAGCCATGTTACACTGGTAGTCGCTGGGTTCAAACGGTAATCACCGACTATGCTATTTATTATGCACTAAAAGCCATACTAAGGAAGAGAGATATTGCAAGTACTCTTTGAATTTCAAATAAAGGAAGAGAGATGGTGGAGGCATTCTGCAACAGATTTACACAAACACACACAACTGAACAGAGCAAGGCTGGAGACCAGCATTACTCCTTGGCTCGTAACCTCCCTAGCCGCATTTATAGTTCCTGCTTAAAAGTCTGTCCTCAAAAAAGGCAGGTTCAGGCTTTGCTCCCATTGCTCCTACAGGAAGACAGTTTCAGAACCTGACCTTCGTCATTTCATGTCTAAACTGATTCCTTTTTTTTTTTTTTAACCATTTGCTCTTTGGACATTTGCTCTTTTTAAATGGCTCTTCTTCCTCCCCACTAATACCCTGAAATATTCGTGAAAGCAAGCGTGTCCCCTACCAGACGCTGCCCTGACAGGCTAAGCCAGCCAAGCCGTTTGGTCTCCTTGCGAGGTCTGTCCTTGCCGGGCCGTCCTGGTTGCACCTGCCCCGGTTTGGGTTTGGTCCCCCTCCAGCCGCGGAGGCTGGTGCCGCCCGCGCCGTCCCGGGGCGGCTCTTGCGCAAGGCTCGTGCTAGCTCCAACGGCTGCACTAACAGCGCAGCTAGCAGGCGTGCGGCTTTTCTGGAAACACTCGGGTTCGGTTGCCCTTTTTCCTCGCCGCATCCTGCAGCTGGCTTGTCACCTTCTACCTGAAGCCCAGTGATACCCACATCTCTCACTTCCCCTGAGGACCTCCAGGTTACAGGAGAGGTTAACGTTACTCTTTATTGACRATGGTGTAATAGTCTTATCATCAGCAAATTTAACGTAATTACTGCCTTGTATTGCCAGAATCACTCATGAAAATACCAGATCTACTGTGGAGAAACTCCACTCCTGGCAATGCAACATGCATCTCCTCTCAACCGTGTTTCAGACTCACCTAGATTTCATTTTTCTCCAACATAACTAATAATATGCTTTTCTGAGGCGCAAGGGGTTTTTGCCTAGAAAATCAGTTGTCTTGTCAAAGAAACCTGTTGGGTTATACTGGCATGGTCTATCTTTTCTAAAGCACTGCTATATTTTCTTCCAGTCACCTTCATTTTTTAATTCYTCCTTTGAAAGGATTTCTTTTGCCTTGCAGACTATTGAAAATTGCTCAACGAATTGATCGTTGTGCACTTTTTTCTAAAAGCAGTACCTGAATKAACTGAATTTTGTAATTTTATAATCTCAGCCGATATCAGGCCRCTCTAAATATCCTGCCGCAAAGCGGGGAAGTGAAGTTGCCTCAGGTCACGCACAACAGGAGGGGAAAGGCTGAAACCAAGATCCCTCCAGACCCCCACTTCCTATGCTGCCTCATTTATCCCGTTTAGTTTGCCATATGACTTMAGGGACTTAAGGCTGCCTGTCTTCTTAATCTTTTTCTTTGCTGCTTTTTCTGTTTTTCCTTTGCTTTTTCCCTACGGCTAGGTCAGCAAGTTTCTTAGAGCCTCGTGACTGTTCAAACAAATAGACGTGTCAAAGAGCTGGGAATTTCTAAGTATTGTATAGAAACAGCTCTCAATAGAAAACAGTTTCATCCAGTTGCTTCACGGTAAATGTTTTCTTGGAGAGGGAGGAAAGGACCGTCCAGAACTTCTTACTGTACGGAGTGTGGACTTTGGAAGTAGAGTCTCACAGCCGAGTTAAGGTGTTTGGGTGGCGACTGCTTGCAGCCGTGGTTGCCCATTTCTGCAACCAGCCGGGGGGAGGGAGCAGGAGGAGAAGAACGAGCAGCGGCACACACAGGCTGGGGGCAGCGTCAGCCGCAGCCAGAGAGGTTGGTATAACCACGGCTCGTGCAAACCCGTAGCCACGTCCTGAGCTTGCTCGTAGTCTACAAGGGTTCTTAAAGAAGAGGGGTCCGCTGCTCTGCCGGCGAGGGGAGATGCTTTTGCAAGGGGGCAGAACTTCAGAACGCGCCGGTTGCCGCACGCTTGGTTCAGCCAAGGAGAGCTGACGTGGGCATTTCCAGGGACGCCGCTGACCCGTAGCACCTCGCTTGCGTGCCCAGCCTCTGCGTCCCAGCAGAAACACTTGCTGCTTTTAATCTTCCTTGCCTTTTTTTCTCTGTCTTCTTTTGTCTCATTCTGTCRACAGCAGAGCAAGGTCAGAGTCCAGGCACACCTGAACTGCCTGTCTGAACCAGCCCTCGTGCCTTCCCCCCGCCTCCCTCTTCATCATCCCACCCCTCCGCGCCGCGGTACACCCCACGCAAGCTCCCAACAAGCAGAGAGAACAGAAGATGCTGCTGAGGGGGAAAACGTTAGCTGATACATCGTATTTTAGATGCTTTCACTTCAGTTCATTTTTTCTGAATTAAAAAAGAGGTTATAAAAAACACGCCTTTTACAATAGCTATTGTTTCCGCAGGCGGTACGCAGGGATCTGTGCAGCCAGGAAGCCGGGTCCGCCCCCTGCACCCATCACTGATACGGGGCGGAAGCCCACACGGACTCCGTTCGTCTCGTGGGAATCGACGCCACGACGTTATGCTCCAAACCCGCACGTGACAAATTGGGGACAAGTTTCCAGCGTTGCCATGAAAGCGTGATGGAGACATGCACGGCCGTGGGAAGCGTTGTTTTCCGGCAAAGCTCCAAGGAAAGGACTCGAGCTTGCTTCTCGAGCACCTGTAGGGAGCTGCAGATCTCCTGATAATTGCAGGAGATCTTAGGCGCAGGCTCAAGTCAGCACTTTCTCCACCACGCTGCAYGATCATTTTCCTGATCCTACCTATGTTTAACTTTTTCCCCTTGGAGCAGAATACGGTTACGAAAAATTTCTATCAATCGGCTTGGAAAAAGGAACAGCACCCRGCGCACAGCCTGCGCTCGGCAGCGGAGGAGCCTGCGATTACAGAGACCCCCCCCCAAATCACCAGGAACAAAAAAGAAAACAAAAAACCTGCTTCTGTTCCTGTTAGATTCTGCCTTGTATGTAGTTACTTTTCACACGGGGATAAGCAATTTAACAAGGCAAGACAGACCTTAGAATAGAGAGTGATAACAAAACCGAAATAAAATAAAACATCCTGAGTTATATTTTGCCTGCCTGTTACAGCACGACGGCAGGGAGGCAGCAGCGTCCGTGGTGCACAAAAGCGCTTTGAGGGAGACGAGCTCTAATTTGGAATCGGGTCTTGAAGTCGTCTGTTGTTCTCCAGCTTGGAGCTGTCAGGCTAGTTCAATGTGAAATCTTTTAAATGARAAGCAACCTGGGCTTTCCCAGGTGATTAGAAGAACCCTTTGAAATAGCTGGATTCTAACAATATCCCGCGCTTGGCAAGCGCCGAGCCTCCTAACGACATCCGTGACCAAACCGTCGGTGGAGGCTGCCCGGGAAACACGTACTTTTGTTTCGCCGCTGCAGTGACGACTCGCTTTGCGGCGTTACGCTTTGCAGCCTGCGTTCGGGTTAACTCAACGTGCTTCGCCAGYGTGGACCATTAAGCGCAACCGGTCTCCTAAACAGAAATATCCGTGCTGCGTTTCGTGGAACATCACGTCTAAAAATAAAGCAAAAGGCAGCTGCTGCTGCGGGAAGTAGGAGCGGCGTAATATTCACCTGCAGCATAGTGCGCTCTGCTGAACAGTCCAAAAACGGCAGCGCTGGTTCCCCACGCGTGCCGTGAAGTGCGTGTTTCGTTCCTCCTGCTTTTGGTCTCTCCTATCAACAGCTCCAGGATTTCTGGATGGGCGTTGTGAATCATCCTGGGAAAGGCGGCGTGCTGCGTTCYCCGCTTCTCGTTGCCGCGGAGAAATAATCCCCCTCCCTGGAAGGGCTGTAAGCTAATACAGCAGCCAGGGAAACTGCAGGGAACGTGTTTTCATCAGACACAAACGCATAAGTGGAAAACAGGCCACAGCTTTCGTGCGACTCAGGGTGATTGCAGCGCGTTTATGGAATCGCAGGAAATAATAGTGTAGGAGGGACCTTGGACGTAATCTAATCTATGCCCTGCTTCCACAGCAGGGTCAGCCGTACCTAAGGTGTTGCCGCATAATTGCTACTGCTCCCGCAAGCTTCTCTAAAGAAAGTTGTAAGTTTTATGTGCAAAGTCTGCAAAATTCTGGGGCARATATTTAATCCGCGAAGAATGAGAGCTGCCATGCTCTGAACGTGATGCATTTTGCTCGTTTTCAACAGCACGTCATACAAGAGTGTCCCTCGTAAAATCCCTCTTCCTCCACCGGTTCTCTGAGAGCTTCCTAAAACAGCCCTTCCAGGTGCTTTTTACCATCGGTTGCTCCTTGTGGAAGACTGTGATTTCCTCAGGGAGTGACGTGGCCAGCACCACCGTGGCCCAGGGCTCCATGCTGTAGGTCATCCTTAAAAGCCTCTGTCTCACACATGCATCTGGGCTGAATATCCACACATTCCTTTCTGTCTGTGAGAAATCCCCTTTCCCTGGGTTTTCACAGAAAAGCAAGCACAGCCCATGCCCTGACATGGAAGATCTGGTTGCTCAGTCATTCAGGAAAGCAGGACCTAATTAATTTCTCTGCTGAGAACATTAGCTGACCAGAGCTGTCCCTTTGCCTCACCAATAACTAAAGGGCTTTTTTAAGCTCAAAATATTCTGGATTTGCTCTTTCCTTTTTGATTTCCCATCATCCTCTGTCTTTCCAGTGTTTTAGACCTTACAGAGAAGCCATGAAACTGGTCGTTCAACGTTGCACAGGCTTCTAGCCTCTGCTTCTTCTTCTTAAAAATCTGGTTAAATTGGTTGTTTATGTTTTGTACACTGAGATATAGATCCCATGAAATGTTAACGTTTGTGGGAAGAACAAGATGATGTTTTACAAGAGCAAAGCCAGGAACCAGGGAGCCATATTGCCTTTCTGTCCAAGGGGAGCTAGCAAGCTAATGCAGGGCTGCTGCTCTGCAGAGCACTTTCACTTGATCTCTTTTAGCTGCAAATCCTTCACATCTGATTTGGGAAAAAAAAAAAAAAAAAGAAAAGCGCAACTAAATAGAATCAAATAAGTTGATTCCCAGCTGGCTTGAACATGCAAGCACAGCATCTTCTCAGAAACAAATTAGTCTTAGCTGAAGGACTGCAGACTTGAAGCGTGGTCCAATATCCTAGCAGAGGGTCATGACCAAATGAACTCCTGATGTTTATATCTCCTATAATACTGTTCCAATGACAACGAGGCCAGAACATGCAGAAAAGAAAAGGTAGTATTTTAATGGCATGCTTTTATTTTGCAAGGCACTGAGCTAGTTAGAGTAGAAATTCTGCAACAGAATGAGCATGCATTTTAATTGCAAAGAGTCTGAAGCTGAGTCCTTTGGTCTCCTCTCCTTCTCCTCAAAGCTGCGCTGCCTCTCTCTGCCYTTCCAGGAGCAACCCCTGTGCCTCCGCCAGCTCCCACGAAGGCTGCCCAGTCCCACCTGGCTGCAAAGCTACTAAGTGGTGCGTGGTGCCGGGCTCCACTGCAGTGAAGCTTCCCTGCTTTGGACTTTTTGTTTTTTGGTTTCTTTTTGTATTCACAGAGCTTTTTTTCTGCAAAGCTAAATTAGCGTCACCATTATAACTGGTATTTTAGTTCTGTTATTAATTATAAGTACCAGCTCGAATCACACTCATTAGCTGAATGAGCAATAATGCACGTTAAGCCTCTATCTGTTGATAATATTCTCCAATGGATTGAGTATGTGTCATTTGACACTGATAAACTAGGCAATATTATGAGCTGAATGTCTTAAATGCTACACAGATGGGGAATATATTAATTTAAGAAAATGCTATTAAGTGTTTAAGGAGTGTAATTATGAGCAGCCTTCTCATTTGACACCTGTGTGCAGTCTTTACTTGTGAGATAAAGAAAGGAGAATGAGAACTGGAAACCAGCCTCCAAAACTCTCAATTTTATTCTCCTTTTAGCTTTCTTCTGAATTAATTATTTTCAAGATACAAATGTCATTGTAAAGAAATTCTGACCAAAACCAGTACTGTTTTGCCACCCAGAGAAATCTTCATTTTAATTCTATGTTTCTTTGGCAATACTAGATATTTTCTGAGGAAAACTCAAACTTCATACCATGCAACATGGACACCAAGTTGACCRTGAGCCAGCAATGTGCCCTTGTGGCCAAGAAGGCCAATGGCATCCTGGGGTGCATCAGGAAGAGTGTTGCCAGCAGGTCGAGGGAGGTGATCCTCCCCCTCTACTCAGCCCTGGTGAGGCCACATCTGGAGCACTGCATGCAGTTCTGGGCTCCCCAGTTCAAGAGAGACATGGAGCTCCTGGAACGAGTGCAGCAGAGGGCTATGAAGAYGGTGAAGGGCCTGGAGCATGTCTCCTATGAGGAAAGGCTGAGAGAGCTGGGACTGATCAGCCTGSAGAAGAGAAGGCTGAGGGGGGATCTTATTAACGTGTACAAGTATCTGAAGGGAGGGTGYAGAGAGGATGGGACCAGACTCTTCTCAGGGGTGCCCAGCAATACAGCAAGAGGCAATGGGCACAAGCTCAAACACAGGAAATTCTGTCTGACACAAGTTTGTTTTTTGGGGTTTTTTTCCTACTGTGGAGGTGGTTGAACACTGGAAAAAGTTGCCCAGGAGGGTTGTGGAGTCTCCATCCTTGGAGAAACTCAAAACCTGACCAGAAATGGTCCTGAGCCAACTCTGAACTTTGAATTTGGAGCTACATTGAGCAGGGAGGCTGGGTGAGACAATCTCTGGAAGTTCCTTCCAGCCTCAGCCATTCTGTGATGTGATGCATATTATCCACGCATTTTCAAATAATTTTGGATTAGAAGCTTTATAGTCTTCATTCTAAAGGAGAAGTCAGTTGAATAGCAATAGAAGTTCAGCCTCACTCTACTGTGTAGCCAAMAAGGCAGCGCGGGGAAAAAAAAAGTTTTTTCATTATTTGTAAAATATTACATGTTATTATTGAGCTTTTAAGTTCTACAGCTGGGGCTGTATTTTTTTTCTTAGTTGCTATAAAAACAGAAATAAACCTTTGTAAGTGAATAGACCTCTATTTGTCTAGGAAGAGACCAGAAAAAAGATTGTAGTGAGCCCTTAGGTTTTCTAGACCTAAAAACGAAATTAACTTTAAGAAGAAATTTTAAAAAAGACCTTTCTCTGAAGAGTTGTGCTCTGAGGAACTACATAGATGAGCCAAAAATGAAGGAAGAATCAAAAATATTTTTCCCTCTTTCGTAGGGAAATGAAAAAGTGATTTTCCAAAGAATCAAGTGTTTTAACCCAGGGTTATGGGTCTCTTACTGTGATATACTGACAAACTCCATGCTGAAGCCCAACCACTAGCCAATTTTGCCACTTTGCAGAATTCCCAGGATTTTCTTGGGCTTGGGGAGAAGAGGGAAAATTTACCTAATTTCATTTGAGGCATTTCAAAGTTAGCTGTAGACGTCTAAATTTCTCATCTGAACTCATGTCGTAGTCAACGGAGGGAGACATCCGCTCCCCGCGGGCAGTTTATCACGGTGAAAAATAATCGTTTAAGACAACGGGGATGGATCTGTCTTGGTGACGAGGGAAGGAGCCTGGACGACTTGCTTTCTAGGCTTAGACAACTAACTCTGCAACGCCTGAAGCTAGGCGGCGAGACGGCTGCCCGCAGCGTCTCCCCRTTTCGGCAGCGTCCCAAGCGCCAGCCGAAGGAAGCAGCTGCCGAGCACCGTCACGACTCCTCCCCGGCCTGCCCCGCTGTCCCCTGCGCTAAAACGCAGCGTACATTTCATGGAGGGCTGCTTCTGCAGAAACACTGATCTTGCATTGTGAGTATTTTAAAATCTGTTGATTTAAGATACGTTTATATCAACTACTGTTCACCAGGTAGCACTGTAGGGTTCCTAAGYGGTTTGAGAGGAGATTAACCTAAGCCGTTTGCAAATAGAAGAGGCATTTTCTAGAAGGGTAGTAACTGGCAGCTGGGAAATATTCCACTGTAGTTCTACTGCACAAAACATTGCAGAAAATTCATCTGAAAGAATGTATAAACCTSTGCAAGAAGGAAACTCAGAGAGAAACTGATACCGAGGGTACAAGCTGACAAGGGGAATGGACTATGTGTCTTAAAAGGGGCAACAAATAGTTTTTGAGTTTTTTAGCATAGCAAAAAAATGTTGAACTAAGGATACAATTGACATCTCTGAACACATCAGGAATAATCATGAAGGGAAGGAAAAAATACTATTGGAGCTAAAAGGACAACTGGKAGAAAAAATGAAGGGTTACAGGCAAACATTAATACTGTAATTTCTTAGAAATTTGAAAATTTTTTAACCATCAGTGGGCCCGGTGCTGCAGTTAGTGTCAGGAGCAAGTCTCATGGCTGTTTCTCTTAGGTGTTTTGTTCTGCACCACTGTCTGCTCCTAGATCACAAGAACTAGGCTCCCCTTGGAAGAAATAAAGCCGGAAGATGCACTCCATAAGCAAAGTAATGAGCTCTATCTGCTGAGGAGTGAGTATTCAGCCCACGATACCAGGCTAGAACCACTCCAAAGTAAAATCCCTTGAAATGCATCTCACCTGACGCCAGGTTTGGGGCACTAGCTGCTCCAGATGAGATCCACTGCTCCCGGTCTGCACCGCTTGCTGATGGACACCCATCAAGGAGGTTCAAGGGCAGCGCGAAGAAAAGCCAACTGCTTCTGGATGGACATAAGTACGTTCATGAAAGGTAGCTTTTAATATAGCTCTTGGCAACATCAGGGGAGGGGCTGAGTGCTCCTTGCAGTCCTCTTCACAGCTGCAAGCACTCCCGCGTAAATCAGGAGTCTCACGGTTGCTCATGGTAGAAAGGAAGCGGTCTAGCAATACCCATCTGCTGGGCACTGTTTACCCATTCCAAAAGGCCTACGTTCAAGAAAGCACTCAGGCAGAACTTTAAAAATAAGTTGCAGATTAAGTTCTATTGTCTTACGTTGAATTTAGATTCAGTGCATATGCTTAACAGAAGTGTGTGCTTAAGGTCTTCTGCCTGAATTGGTTCATTTATGGGGAACCTGGGCTGAAATCAGTTTGCACGCTGCTTGTAGCCTTCCACAGAAAAATCCTAACCCTGCCACATTTCTTTTCAATGTAATGTTCTCTTTGATGCTTAGATCCATACATATAAGATTTACAATTATGCATGTTATATTTGTAAAAATTAAACTGATTTGTAAAATGAAGAATAAAAACAGATAAATGAACTATGAACCAGAAAATACAATGATACATTCAATAGCATCAAATGATCACAATAAATGTGCGTGATTGCCCTTTTTTTTTTTTTTTTTGGAGCCAGGTGTTTCCCTGCACGGAAGTTATGTGACCATGGCCCTGGAATATACACCTGGACGTGAGAACACGCTTTGGTTCAAAATATTGGCAGCATCGTGTGAGTAATCCTTTCATTGTGAATAACATAGACCTCCAGCATTTCATTTAAATTCAGTCGATTCTGCACACAAGAGAATCTTCCTGAGTTTGTATAAACACCRAACCCCCTGGGTTCTCCTCCAGCATGTAATTTTATTTATAGCACACCCAAAAAAGGCAATAAAATGGAAAAAAAACAGGATTTCATTTTATTGGAACAACTAAAATGTAGGAAATACTTAGGTCTGTTTTAGACTTCAGTTTGCAGACATAGGCGCTGATCCCTGTCTTTCTTTTCTCTTGGTGAATAATAGTGGAAAAGCAGAGGCATCGTGCTGAAGGTGTTTTAACCAGGGACTTTTTTATCACCTGTTATTCAAAGTAGTGTTTTGTTCTTTTACTTATGATAGGTGTTTCAGACCCTTCCCTATGCGGGGATATACCGCAAAAGATTCATTGTTTCATCACGTTCCTCTGGGAGGTATTAATCCAACTCTGAAACACTTAAGTTATATATTTCTATTGGAGTTAGCTACAAATTTTTAAAACAACTTTATGACAAGAAAGTAAACAAATATGTGCATGGGGAAGTGTTTCAGTATTTCAACACTGGTTTCATTTTGCAAGTTTAAAAATGAAAGTCCAAAATATTTCCATCAGGAAGGTTGGTTGAGACAGTATCAGAAGGATAAAAAATAAGGATTTTCTAAAAAAAGTATAATAGATAAAATCGAAATATTTCAAAAAAACCATCAGGTAATTTAACATTCTATATTTCCTTTGAAACTTTTCATGAAAAAAAAAAACGGAAATAAAATCCTTCTTAAAATCCTTCTTTCCRAAACCGAGCAGGCGTGACTGTCCCTTCTCTCACCAGCTCATCCTTTATGGCCAGTGGCAAACGAGCAGGGTCCCAGCGGCATCGCTCTTGCTTGCCTTTTGGGGTCGATCTGCAGAAATTAGCGCAGTGCCATTAGCATTAGATGGGAGCAAAGTAGCCGTAAACCAGATGGAGAGCTCCAGGCTGCGAAGACCCCGGGGTTTTTCAGCAGCTCTTCTGCTAACGCGGCTGCGCGCTGTCTCRGCAGAGCAATTCTTCATAGAGACAGTGGCGAGAATGAACCGGCCAGTGCTGGTCTGGATCGATTTATATTTCCTCTCAAGAACCGACTAGCCGCAATATAATTTTTAGCTGAATAAAACATGAAAAAATAATCTTTAAAAACCGTGCCACTGAAGCACAGAAACCTCTCTTCCTCCCAAATTATGCTGGCCAAGTAGTTGAGAACCGAGTACCGGCTCCCAGCTCGCCGGCACGGTCTTGTGGCACGGACGAGCCCCGCGCGCGCCGGCCCGGCGGGGACACGCATGTCCCAGCCGGCACCGTGGGCAGAGCCCGTCGCTCGCCRGGCAGGGCGGGAGAGCGCGGCTGCAGGGCACGGGGGCCAGCGGCTTTCTCGCGGCTTGGATCCACTCGCTAAATGCCCTTTATACACGAATAACAGCGAGCGAGGGGGCACTCGGACGGGTCGTGCAGCCGGCAGCGAGCACGTGYGGAGGGTGCCGGCTAATGCAAGCATCCTTGCAAGATAACGCAAGATATCTGTAAGAGCATGGTGCATTCAGTATTCCTCATCCTCTCTAGCGTGCGGGTCCCGGAGTCTGCTGGATGGAGTCCGCAATAGGGTCGTGAACGGGAGACCTTAAAGGGAAGAGAGGGGTCTCAGTGATCAGTTGCTGAGAGTGTGCATCAATTAAAAACTAAAATCCAAATAGAGAACAAACAAAAACAATTTAATGGAAATGCACAGGGATTCCGGTTTGGGCTGAGATTATTTAGGACCCTAGCAGAGACAGGTCTCCCTGTCTCTGAGGTTTTAAAGTGAGACCCAGCTGCTGAGCAATAGCAAATGCCCCAAGCAGAACAAGCTTTTAGACTGAAAAAGATGCAGAAAGACTCACAGGAATGAACTTAAAGTTGTTTCAGGTCAGGAGTCTTTGTAGCCTATAATAATGCGTGACAACGGATGCTTAGGGGAAAAGACTAACAAATAGGTACAGCATGATGTCTCCGCTCGGATGGTCTCACAGATGGGTATAGGTCAGTTTAGAGAGGTGGAAACACACATTTCTTGCCATACGTCTGAAGAGCTGCTGCAGGTTGGCCTGTTGCGAGATCCTGCCTTGCCTGGAGGACGCCCGCGGGCGGCTCTGCCGGAAGCCGAGCGCCCTCTTCCAACACCACCGAATTCCGGCAGTTTGGGCTCGCGCTCCAGAGCAATGCTACGTGCTGCCAGAACCACCAACGGGAGCGCATTGCTTAGTCAAACGTGAAGGCAGGCACCATGCAGGATGCACAAGGATACTGAAATAAAGGCAACAGCACTGAAATAAATGGCAGGCTCAATTGCTCTACTTTATTAGATGCTGACAAGTGAACATAAATCCCTATCTGCAAAAATCGGTTATGTGCATTTGGACAACTGAGTAAGGAGGACTGAAATATTGTTCTATTTACTTTCAAGGCACAGAACCAAGACACTCTTTGTTACCTCATAAAATGCAACATAGTCAAGTTAATACGTTTTTGCCGGCAGCTTTTTGCTCTCCCTTGCCAGAAACAGCCTCCATTTTTGAGGCTGCATCATCAATCCAGAAGCTATAAGGACCTGAGTTTTTATGCATGCGCTTACTTGATCAAAGGCCACAGCYGATGCATATTATCCGTTTCACATACTGAGCTGTCTTGCAGCAATATACTGACGAATACGAGCATGCTGAGGGTGCAAAGGTCACTTTAAGCCGCCTTGACCTTCTCTTCTGTGCCTTTCCTTTTGCCACAGAACCACAGGATCCAGTGCTAGGAGGCAAAGGCAGCGGGGAGCGCTCCTCGTGGAGGCATTCATCTCGCACCTTGAAGGGAGGAGAGAAGGTCCACCCACGTTTTGCAATCACGGTGCCTCTCGCACTTCCACTTTCACTTCATCACAAAGACGTAGCTGGCACAGGCTGCAATGCTCCGTATTGTGGATTTGGTCCCTACCCACCTTTATTTTCCAGCATTAGCCCGGTGATTTACCCTTATTTTTTGGAAGCCCTTGGACATATTCAGGTTGCAAATTAAACAGTGGAGTCACATAAAGCTGTCCTATTTCTCTCACCTGGGAGCCAATACTAAGGAGCACTCGTGTGTAACTCATAATCAATGATTTATTCAGCGTATGTGATTTATTTTATTCTGCTTCCTCAACAGCCAAAAGGAAAACTTTCATTCTTCAGAAGTACTCATTTCAATTTTTTCAAACACAAATAAATTCAAAGCATTGCTTGTTTGCRAGAGACAGGACAAGTCAGATAACAGTAACTTTATTCCGCAGTGGGGCAAGCAATCAAACATGCCAACATTTGTTTTGGGAGAATTTCATGAGAGATGTTCACTCAAATMATCTTAGAATGCAAATATTAAACAGTAGGAACATGGCAAATTAAAATATTTATGAAGTTCAAACTCAGATAGGAAAATGGGTATGCCTTTTTGCCATACCTTTAGGAAAAACTTTAGCTGGTATGAGCAGCCAGAGAAACTATTTCTCATTGCCTCTGTACTCAAAATGCACTCAGTCTTTCCTTTCACAAGGAAGTTGCTCAAGGACTGCGTTCAATATTTTTTGCTTGTATCCCCTTATATTTTTCTGCTTCTGCTTTTTTCCCATCAATCACAATTTCTCATTCTTTCCTGGTGCTACATATATCAAGTCAAGCAAATATAAAATACATGGATTGCCCCAAATATCCATTGTAAACTATTCATTTTTCAGTATTGCATAGATGTTGTACGTGCATTTCAAAATGAGCCTCGACTGCAGGATCTAACCATTTAATCTGGGCACAACAGCTTCTGTAATTCTTGCACTGAAATTTTGTAAAACTTCACTCATCAGTTTTCATTGATTCTTGCAGGCACAAAGCATAGCCAGCACTTCCAAAACATCCAAATTGCTAACTCATTAGCAGCTCAGCATGCTGTGTCTTGTACATACCAAATGAAGCAGTATGTCTGTGCATCATACTTCCTCTCTATAGAAACATTAAAAGCACAGTTATTTTTGAGATTTCTTTTCTCTGTTATTGTCCTGTCCCCTCTTGCTACAGTTTCCTGGTGATTAAAGGATGCTCATATACCAGAATTTTCCCTTTAACTGAGTTCCAACGGTGTCAGATCTTCAAGCACAGCTGACAAAAGGAGGCAGACTACAGAAGGTGGCAAAGACAATCTAACAGAAACGACAAAATTTATGAAATTGTCTTAATTAAAATAATACACTTGAGACGGAATCCAGGACCACCACAGTAATTAGATATTCAGGGCCAGATTTTCAAAACTACGGAATTGTGTAAGGGCGTAGGGAGTGACTGATGGCACTTTCAGATGTGCCTGCTTGCGTTAAGTGAGCCTGGTGCCGACGGAGGGAGGTGGAATCTGTGCACTGCACCAGCCCATAGCTTTTAAAAACCCATTAGTGTCTCCCCACTACTTTAGTGACCTCCATACTGCTGAAGACACCTTGTGCTTTTAGTCCCAGTACCACAAATATGCACATGTGTTGCTCAYCTGAATGACTCCTCTGAAGTCAGACTAGGAAGGGGTCTGCAGGATAGAGGTCCTACACAGTGCTTCCCATCAGCACCCGCTCTTAACAACAGTGGGCAAGTTTTCCCCGTTTATAGACCGGACCAAGAAAGGACATGACCTAATGTGTCCAGGTGGCCCGTCTAGATAATGGGGTACAGGCCACATCAGTCTGTTTTTTCCCTCTTTCCTAAGATAGGCTGCTGTTTTGCTGTTGGTGTCTCCATCATCCTGTGTTGAGGGTCTTCTTTCCCGTGTGCTTGGAGAAGGAGATATGGGGAGCCTTCGGGAATAGCGGGTTCCACCCCCTTTCCGGGGAGACCCATGAACACGGGAGGACGGAGGTGGTGTCCTTCATGTCCGTGCTCTGGCAGCTGGGGAGGTGCGCAGGCTAGCGCAGAACCTGTTCCCACAGGCGGAGGCACACCTTCCGCTGGCAGGAACGACAGATATATCAACCCCAGCTTAGAAATAGAAGCCAGGAGTGAAACCTTCTGGATTGATCTGGTCCCAACAACACGAGCTCTCCCTGCTACTGATGTGCCCAGCGTCCATAAGTCTGTCTGTGGCCCAGGCCATCCTGTCTCACTTCGGCCAAAAGTTGCCTCTGGTGACAGGAGCCCTTCAGCAGGAAACTCGAATTTTATCATTCACAGGTGACTTTATTTTAGCTCTGAGTTTCCCTTGTTGCCTGGATAAAACTGTACAATGAGTCAGACACCCAACTGCAAAGTTAGATTTTGCTCTGTTACTAGAAAGTGGTGAGGGTCGGAGGGAGCGACCCAAGTACACCTGAATAATTTGCGCACAGTGGTTTTAATTCTGGAACTCCGTAGATTGTGACTGTTTGCGCTTATGCCATATTTTACGTAGTTCATTTTAGTTCATATTGTGCTGAATACAAAATGATCACAGTACACAATATCTAAAACTAACTTCTTTTTGAGGTTTCATAATTCATAACTTATTCTTACTTTTTCATAGTCTTACTTTCTCAGTAGGGTGAGACTGACAGGAAAGGTGTGTAGGAGAAAGAATAATATATCTCAGTGTCCGGAAGGTGATTCTGGAATACTAGCAGACTACAGCAGCCAAGGTTTGGGGCAACACGACAGGGGGAGAGTTTAAAACTGGAGACTTGCATGTTATATCGTGGCAGCGGTAGAGATCAGGCGGACACTGCAAATCCGGAGTCCCGGGCTAGGAAGAGGAGGAGCTCTGCAGCAGCGTTCTCCGTAGACAGGCAATGGCGATTGCAATCCTATTCCACCTACAGGGAAAAGCATCACCGTTGTCAAAACATCAAACGGAAGATCCTGGACTAGGTGGACAGATAGGAAAGACTAAGGGGTAGTTCCAGCATCTGGTGCCTTTGGGGATGTCCTAGAAAACCTTTCCTGGCTCCCCGCTGTCACTTCGGAAGCACACAGATGTCCCTTGGGTGTTGTCCTCCCGGCGCGTGTCGTGTACCGCAGGCGCTGGACGCCTGAGTTTAGGCAACGGAACCGAAACGCCAGAACTCAAGAGCGGACAGCGTGGAGCACGGAGAGGGGGAAGGAGAAGCGCTGGACGGGCCAGGGGGGTTTTCAGCGGGGAGAAGGCCGGTGCACGTTGGCCATGACGGCCCTATATTGAGTTTGGAAAGGAACGTCCTCCAGCAGACACAGACTGATAACAAGCAAACCGCTACAGGCTCTGCTTCTCCAGGCAAGGCACGTTCGCTGCAGCTCCTAGATTCCTCGCTGTGTGCCTCGGGGAAACACAAACCCCTTCATTAGATTAGAAAAATCTTAGGTACTACTGGGAAAAAAGCCATTTAATGCATTACTATACAGCTAATACGATAGAACACACTACAAACCAAAGCAATAACACACTGTGCAGAATGGCTCTCGTAGAGTACATCTCCCTGTATATCTAACACACTGTAGAACCAGAGCGAAACCTTACCAAAAATGGTGTCAAGGTATAACATTAAGGATACACAGCCTAACTGCAAAGGTAGGAAGAATATTTTCCTAATGTTTTTGGAGAATAAAAAGATTGTATCCTTAGCAGAAAATGAATCAGAATCAGCAGTAATGGATTGGCTGTCAGCTCTCAAGCTCCAATGGAAAGCTAATTTGCTTTATATAATTAGAAGTGTCATATTCAATAGCACTTTCTGATCCTTTTTTAAAAGAGAATTAAAAATAATTTGTTGTAATATAGTCCTATTGATACTTATTTGGAACTATAGATCAGGCAATTAGACGTAATGAAAAGCAGAGGAGAGAGAAGGAAATAAAGTGACTATAGCTAAAGAGAGTTCGTCATCTGTTGCAATGCTTGTATTGATTGGCTTTATGGTACTGAAGCTTTGAATTCTTAGGAGTGACAATAACGGCACTACAAGTGCACCCGGGGTCTGACAGCAGTAGTTTAAAAAGGTCGTGCAGGGCTAGCTCGGTGGTGAAGCAGGCATAGGCGGCGAAGGAGGGAGAAGCTGGAGGAGGAGGGATGCCGATGCTTTCCAGGTCTCTTCTGCCCTTTCCGACAGCAGAGGGAGGCATGAAGGGGAACAGCCGGTGGGTTCTTCAGAGCTGTCCTTCTCTCTGCCTTCTTGCTGGGCGCCTGAGGTTAGCCCATTTCAGTTCTTCTCTGTTTCCGTTTCGCAGCCGCTGTCCTGGACAGCTGTAGATCTGGGGCAGGAGAGAGGAGACAGGGAAGAGCAGCATCACATCTCAGCATCTTCCCCCCAGTACTCTCCTCCCACAGCCTGTCGGGGAGGTGGACAGTAGCACCAGGAGTCTTCCCGAAACCTCCTGCGTGTCCTCTGCAGGATGCAAGGGTGGGTTCTGGGTCCTTCTGTAGGACACGTTACAAGGTCTTCCTTTTCTCTGCCTCAGTACTAGGGAGCCAATGAATCTGAGATGTTGGATTCGTGATATTAGCTGGGAAACGCGTGACATGGATTTTCTGTAGTGTTCTGTGTGAGCACAAGCCACCATGGCTTTACATGGTGCCGTCTCCACTATGGAGAGGATCTCTAGGGTAACAGTAGAAAAGAAAACTTTCTCCTTGGCATCTCAAGGGATGTCAAGAGGACACACTGCAGGGACTAAAGTGGACCCTTCTGAGCACGTAGTCTAGTAGCAGGCAGGATGGGTGACCTGGTGAAAACAAGCAAGGTGCAGGAACGTACGCAGAAATCATTCCACCCTAATTTAGAACCCTAATATAGCACTTTTGGAGCTTGATTCCCCTGAATGAGGTTCTCTTACTGCCCTGTAAGAGTTTTAAACATCATGAAAGCTAACATGTTTCCTAAAGCAATATACTTTTTTTTTCTTTCTAGAGTGCTTCTAGCAATATCACCAACATTACAATAGCGTAAAGCATTACAAAAAAGCAGAGCCCACCACACAAACTTAGATTATGAAATGAGTTGTGTCAGAGCATGCTGTGCTTTGTTATTTTTCCTCTGAGAAATACATAGGGTTCTGTGCACAAATCCTATTATTTGTTAACAGGATTTATGAATATAACTTGCATATACTGCTTTGAAAATTTGTCACATGTTTCTTTCCATTTCTGATACCAGAATCACAGAGCCAGGCAGCCCCTCTCTTCCATTTTTATTTTTTAAAGCTTTTTCCTTCCAAGTGACCTATAAAGAAAAAGGCTTTAATTCAAGAGTTTTTCATATCCTGGCTGTTACACTCAAGTACTAAAAGCAGCTGTCCGACTGTCTGATCCAYCATAAATGCGCTGTGCAGTAGACTGAATAAAATATTGTTGAGTCAAAGAAAAGAGTACACATCTCTTYTCTCTCTGCTGGGATCATTTTTGAGAGGAAAACAAAGGATCTGTGCAGCGCTGAGGCAGGCTGAGCTGGGGTTAATTGTGCAGCCCAGGCATATTCTGTTCAGAGTGTGATCCCTGAGAAAGCCCTGAACTTCGTTCTTCTGGGCACCTCTTCATGCTTCAGGGCTTCAGATAACCTCCCACCAGGAGGAGTAAGGAGAGATTTCCCCTGGAGGGAAGATTTTTCACATTTGAGTCCTAAACGTTTCATGCATCTTCCTTTGCTGTGTTTGTCCAGTCCACTGGTACAGGAAAGACAGAGCAAGACCTCTCCCTCTACAGACTTATCTGTCTATTCCTGCATCTTAAACAGGGTTTACATGGGCATTTCCGCCACAATTAAACTTATTTTCCAGGTAGAAACACATTGGGTAGCTGCTCCCTGCTGTCCTGTGCTTAATGATTTGTGGGGATAATCCCTTAAAAGACACCTCCTGGTCCACGCCACCCGACCCTCCTGCCGCGCTGCCCGAGGCCCCGGGGGGGCAGCGGGGTTTACGGAGCCCGAGGGGAGGCTCGTTACCCCATGCGGGGCACGAACGCCGGAGCGGACCCGCAGGCAGCGGGAATCCTCGCCGGCGGGGCGTCCCGGCCGAGCGGCGGCCGAGCAAGGGAGGAGGCATCTGCGAAGACCTTCCTGCTGGGGGGCCCTGCTGGACCGGAGCAACGTGGTGGAGGGGTCTGTATGGACCTCGTGGAGGGAGCCGGCTGGCGTCTCTCCGGTGTGCAAAAATATTTTGAAGGGAAAACAAGAGTTAATGGGTTTTGGCAAGTGACTCTTAGTTCTGATAACGTGTTTTCTCATGTATTTAGAAATGAAAAGGACATGCAAGGTATACGTGAACAGAAAAGAACTTTAATAAGTGTGTTTTTCTTGCATAAATTCATAGGGAATTCCTCTTGAAACATTCCTCTTTTTTTCTGCATGTGAATTTAGTCTGTGTTCATCAAGCACAAAGCATCACAAAGTCTTTTAAGCTGTTTAAACATTCAGTGCTAGACTTCACATTGGGAACTCAGGATGTGTGAAACTGTCTTGAAATAGGACAAAAAAAAAGCAGTTTCTATTCCCCAGGGGTTTGCCATAGTGTTTTGAGAGTCTGGAACTTTTCAGCATTCATAATATGCAATATTATAAATATTCATACAGAGACTCATAGGCTAAAATTAAATGAGCTCGTCATAGTTATTTTTAGCGCAATGGACTTAGGCAGTTGAAAAATCCCAGGAAAATGAATACAAGTATTTGGGGTAATGATGGTGCCGGATTTTTTCTTCAGTTTCAGGAGCTGATGTGGAGGCAGAGTTAAAGTCCTCGCACAGGGAAACATTTAGTGGCGAGACAGCGAACAGAGGTCAAGAATAACGGTCCTGCTTCTCGGTGGGGTGCCCACGCGGATCAGAGCTGGCACCGGCGCTGATGAACGTGTTCACGAGCGATATGGACGAGGCAGCGAGAGCGAGCCGGCAGAATCTGTTGGCAAAAGTGAGTAGCTCAAGGTGGCGGAGACGAAGGCGGCTCGCCTTAAGAGCTGCAGCGGGCCAGAGGGTATTGAGGGCTGGGTAATAAAAAAGAGAGCAAAATTCAAGCAGGTAAAAGTTAATTGGATACGCATTGGTGCAGGGGAGGAAATCCTCATTATAAAAACTGAACGAAGGTCCCTAACCTATTTATTATCTCGCTGGAAAAGGATCTTGGAGTTTTACCTGGCAGGTCTATAAAAAAGGCAGCTCAAGGCTCAGTAGTGACCTCAGGAATACATCATGTCAGAATTAAAAACTGAAAGGTAGAAGGTTCAAAAAAAGCAAGCGGAGGGGTTTCTTCATGCGAATGTCTAGAGCAGTTCAAAAGAAATGCCGGCATGAGTTCCCAGAAGAGAAATCCGTCGGAGGGTATTAACTACTAGAGGCTCGGTGTTGCCTCTCGCACAAGAAATCTCTAAGGAACAAGTAGCTGGGAGCATATTCCAGGGAGCCGTTTCTTTGCGTTTGCTCCATCCCTACATTTTCTTTCCCAAACAAATACTTTTGGCCACTCTCAAAGTTACTAGCCTGGATGGACTGTAGGCCCAGTACAGAATGGCAGGTGTTTCCAAAGATTTATCTAGAGATTTTATTTCCCGTTTCACGATTTAAGTTTTAAACTTCTACAGTTTCTAGGACTGTCTTGAAAAAAATGAACACGTGGTATTTTCTTTAGAAAAGTTCCCACACAGATTACAGCAGGCGTCCGTGTTCTGCAGATGGTCTGAGGACGTGTCTCTCCTTAGCCAGAAAATTGCACCCGCTGCTAGAGGTAAGTTTTCGGGAGGTCTTAGAGTGCAAAGAGTGTCTCAGTCAGGGAACTTTAGGAGCCTTAGGTCAGTCGTGTGGCGCTAGATTTGGTGTAAAAGGATCATTTCATTAATTCTTTGGAAGAATATCAGCCTTTTAGTCATTCAAAAATGTCTTTTGAAAGCTGCCCGGTGAATGGGCAGCGCTAGCTGTGTGGCATTAGCTTTGGACATGGTGCATTGCTGGTGCAAAGCGTTGCTGGTGGCACTGAAATTGAATTATTTTTCCTATAGCCAGTTATTTCCAATCTGTTGGATTTAGCAGGCATGCTTTATTCCTGGGGCTAAAGCACAGAAAAGTGACATTGCCTTTAAGTTTATGATTCACATTTCTTTTTCGACATA
Organism: Apteryx rowi; assembly: GCF_003343035.1. Classification (NCBI taxonomy): domain Eukaryota; kingdom Metazoa; phylum Chordata; class Aves; order Apterygiformes; family Apterygidae; genus Apteryx; species Apteryx rowi. The sequence continues at coordinate 649,357 of NW_020447530.1, read as the reverse complement.
ATGTCACATAATGCAAGGTACTAGATGCAATTGTATGCAGTTTGATTGCGTGCTCAATTGTCACTTACGGCAATTATTACTTTTTAATAGTAGTAACTCTTACTCTGAGTTGCCAAAGGTGAGCAAATCCCTGTTGTATCCAAAGTCATTTGTCATCCACGTAGCCTTGATAAATATTAATTGAACTGGCTGACTGTATTGACAAACGGAAAGATGTATCTGGTCTGAGTGAAATGGTAAAAATCAAAAAAGCAGCAGTGTTGTTGAGTAAACATACCACATATTTGTAAATAAATCCTTTTTTTTTCTGCAAAGTACTTGTTTTCACATGAAGAGCCAGTGATGTCAGCTGACAAGTTTTTCACAGCTGTTTCCTGTAATTCTTTATACTTATTTATGAATATGTATCTTCTTCCTTCTTGTCCTTCATAGGCAACATTCTTAGTCTTAAAAGAAGAAATGAATTAAAATAAATAAAGTGAAAAAAATCAGTCATTTGGTAAAAATAGGAAGAATAAAACAATTAAATTTGATTTTGAAACCAAATCTTCCAATTATTTTTTGCAGAACCAATGGAAATAATTATTGGTACTCTTATTAGTATAACAGGTCTGTGGTCTGCAGTCTGAAGACCATATTAAGGCTGTTTACTAAAAGAGTAGAGAGCAACAAAGACTTTTGCTGATGAATCACACCTTTCAGAAAACCACCAAATTTTATTTCAATATTACAAGTGAGAAAGAATAAGCCACAGCATAAGATGTTCCAAGCTGAATTAGGCTGACTTTGAAAGGTGGCCTGTCCTGAGCGCATCTCCCTGCAGCCTCCCACCGCCTGGGCTTATTCTGCCTGGAGGGACGACCCTGATTTGCTAGAAACGCTCTCCTGAAGTTATTTCTTATCTTTGGGTGAAGACATTTCTGAACTGCTGATTTCTGAGTAAAATCTGTGTCACAGAGTCTGCCTATGCCAGTGTGTGGTTCAGAGCAGCCATGCAGTTTCGAAGTGACCTCCTGAGCGTCCCCACTTACTGACCATTCAACGTGCAGAGGGGTTTTGGGGCACGTGAGCTACCTTCCTTGCAGAGGAAACCTAACCAGAACCACAATTTCAGGTGTGTGACACTTATACTGCGACTCCTAATGGGGACGAAGAGGTCCAGCGCAATGGTTCACCTGTCAGACAGCTTGAAACCTTGTGCATGGTGGGGACAGCAGAGGAGCAGACTCGTCTCAGGTAAATCCCCAAACCGCCCCGTATCACACGCTGTGGATGCAGGAGCCTCGGCACCAACAGCTTCGACCTGCTGGTCTGCTCTGGTGGTGCCAGGTTGCTCTCTCATGCAGGCAAGACCTCCATGTCCTTGCACACCAGGTCTTTCTGACCTTGTGCACCAGGTCTCTCTTGACCTTGCACACCAGGTCTTTCTGACCTTGTGCACCAGGTCTCTCTTGACTTTGCGCACCAGGTCTCTCTGACCTTGAGCACCAGGTTTATCTTGACCTTGCACACCAGGTCTCT